>NC_057801.1:358499003-358666751 GCF_018294505.1 Triticum aestivum | reverse complement strand
GGGGGGCTGCTGTTTGGCCGGTGGTGGCTGGCGGCTCAGGGGGGTGGAGGTTGAAGATGAACCGCAGGCCCTTGATTTCGTATCCAACGGCTGCAAAATCGACTGACCAGAGATGAAAAAGTCAGTCGACCGACGTGTAGCCTCACCTTGCTAGTGCGTTCAGTTTCGACAGCAAAATTCAGTTTCGATAGCAAAATTCAGTTTGGACAGTTAGGTTCAGTTTTGATAGTTAAGTCCAGTTTCAACAGTTAAGTTCAGAGATGAGCGGCTGATGTATTTTACATCTAGCACTTTGTGGTTATGTATTTTACGTCATGTATTGGAGATGCTATTAGAATTCCACTCAAGTTAACGTTTTTCATTGTCTGTCTTGTCCTGCTTCAGCCTCGGCGTCGTACAACTCACCGGAGCTGCTCCAACAACGAAACCCTCCATCACAGCGGAGCAGTACCTCGGGCTCCATCTCTAGACGCCTAAGATCTTCTTCCCCTCCTCCGACAGCAAAGTCAGCCGGAGCATCCTCACCGGCCAACCCAATCACGCTGAGATCGACATGGCTTCGCCAAAGAGGTTGTACACTTGTTGCATCTCTTTTTTACTCTACATGTTATATATATTGTCCACTGAGCACACAGATTTGTTCCTTTAGTGTCTCCTTGAAATAAAAAACGTAGGAATTTTAATTTTCACTTGTCCTCCTTTTCAAATTCCTATTCATGAAGCACAAGACTAAGAGATAGTAGCATAATAGCATTATAACCATACATTTTCTTGTGGTTTGACTTAATCTCACCATGCTTCTTTGCATCCTGTGATCTTCCAATTGTTGTGAATCAAACACCCAGATTGGCAGAAATCCTGTGTTTTTAAATTCTCTGTTTTGCACGTGCATTCCTACCCTATTCCTGTCTATTTCCTATCCCTGCATTGTTGGAATCCTCCAATTCAAACGAGCCCTTACAGAATTACTTCTCTTATAGACAGTTGTCAAAGAAAACCTTGCGTGGTTTGTCCCGGTCCTGCTGCACCGTTGTCCACCCCAGCTCAGCTGCTTCAACGACAGAAGGGTCCAGCAGAGCCGGGATCCAGCCTCCAAACTGTCTTTCGCCGCCTCAAATCTTCTTCCCCGCCGCTGGCAGCCATGAAAACTGCATTACTATCATCAACCGAACAGATGACCTCGAGGACTACACGGGTCCGCAAGAGAGGTCGCACTCTTTCGTGCCTGCTTACGTTATGCATCGCTTAATATTACATGCTACTTTATCGTCCTGTTCACCGATTAGACTCTGAGTCAGCTCCAAACTAATGGCCAAACTTGAGTTTTTAAATGGTTGTGGGGTACATATCGGGGCCGCAATCAATAGTATCTATCTACTATCTGGTTAATCCCCGGTGTCTACTATGAGTTTCATGTTGGGTGGGAAACAAACAGTAAAGAAGCCATTATCTGTATTTATTAACTGAAGCCATTATTTGCCTGCTATTATTGGTTTTGGGTCTATCCACAGGTTGCTACCATCACTCTAGATTTCTGCATGCACTCCTTCCGTAATCTCACTATGTTTTATTCCTATGCATGATAGTTATTGTAAACAATGGAACTGAACATGTAGAGCAAAAGAGACGAGCTTTGCGTGGCAATATAATTTCATGCAGACGTCGCTCCATGGTAGGCGCAAAGGCAACCCCTCCCCCTCCACGCATTTCGGATTGTAATCGAGAGGAAGATATCTGTTCTGAGGGGGATTCAGAAGGAGAAGATAATTCCTATTTACCCCCTGAGGTCTTCGCTCTAACTTGGCATGCTGATGTTGGTTATATCATGCATATGGTGTCTTGCATTGCTTACTTTATACATCAAATATGTCATCTGCTTAGTTTAGACATCCTTTGTGCGAATGCCATCTGTTTAGTTTATTCATCATTTATGTGAATTATGCAACGCCACCTTGTTTAGCCAGGCATCATATATGTGAATTTTGCAATGCCATCCTGCTTAGCCAGTCATCTTATATGTAAATTATATCAGGCCATCTTTTTTCGTTACATATTACATTCGTCAACAATGTTAGTACATTCGACTGCTCTTTGTGTGCATCAGCCATTTGACACGGTGATGGAAAATTCTGGAGTGAAAACAAGGTCTTCTGAGCAGACTATGCTATCTGACGAAGTGCATATCTCGCTGGTTACGGATAGCTCCTCAGAGGAGGATTCAGAGACAGATGTCCAGTCCTACCCCCCCCCCCCCGAGGTGTATGCTCTAACTTGGCAGGGTTATGTTGCTCATACCGTGCGTATGGTGTCTCGCATTGCTATGCCATTTGATTAGTTTAGACATGCTTTGTGTGAATGCCACCTGTTCAGTGTCTAATTACTATATATGTGAATTATGCATTGCCATCTTGTTGCAAGACATTATATATGTGAATTATACAATGCTATCTTGTTGCAAAGGCATTATATATGTGAATTATGCAATGCCATGTTGTTTAGCCAATCATCATGTATGTGAATTATATCATGCTATCATTTTTTTGTATTAAATGTTCCATTTGTCGACAACGTTTGTATATTCAACTACTCTTCCTGTGCATCAGCCATTTGAAGCGGTGATGGAAGTATCTGGAGTGAAAACAAGGTATTTAGAGCAGACAATGCTACCTGCTGAAGCAGACATCTTGCTGGCTATAAAGAGCTCCTCAGAGGAGGATTCAGAGACTGATGACCAGTCCTATTTCCCTCCTGAGGTCTATGCTCAAACTTGGCAGGGTTATATTACCCATGTCATGCATGTTGTCTTGCATTGCTTAGTTTTTACATCATATATAGATTGACATCTGCTTACTTCCTTACTATATAAATCATATATTTGAATTATATCATGCCATCATGTTTACATAGTACATACACATCATCTATCTGAATTATGGCATGGCAACCCATTTAATAAAGACATCATATAGTTATATCATCTCATCCCGTTTAGTGTTTACAGTCATCATATTTAGAATTATGGCATTCTATCCATGAATGTATGTGAATTATGGCATGCCAACCTATTTAATAAACACATTATATAGTTCTGTCATGTCATCCTATTTACATAGTCTCATATTTTGAACTATGTCTTTCCATATTTTTTAGTTAGCCATCATAATGTGAAATTGTGTCATGCTATCCTGTTTAGTTAGCCATCATATATGTGAAATTGTGTCATGCTATCCTGTTTGGTTAGACAACATAAATATGAATTATTTCATGCCCTCTTTCATTCCCCACTATCCATTGCACCTGTCTATCATACAATGTCTATACTTTCAATTACTTTTCTTGTTTATCAGCCATTTGAATTGGAGAGCGTGATGGCAATATCTGAGGGAGTAACAACACGGTCTTCAGAAAAGATAGTGCTACCAGTTGATGCAGATAGAACCACGGTTGTACTTTCCCAAGAACCAGATCCACCACACATAACCCAGACTCTCGCAGATTGTACCCCTACCCAGTTGGACAGAGAACCAGCTACACCCCTTTTAACCCCAACCCCGGCAGATAGTAACCCAGTTCTAGTTGACACAGCACCGTCTCCACCACAGAGCACCCAAACACGAGCGGTTAGTAAGGGAACTGCAGTGCCCAAAGCACGAGGACCACCACTCCGAATCCCAAATCAACGCTTAAAGGAGAAGAAGATTTGTTCTCAGGTCAGGTTCTGTAGCTATGGTTCATACTCCTTTGCTCTTGCATTACTGTATTTACTCATACCAACTATTTTCAAATTTGAAGGATGGAATTAAAACTCCAATGGCGCAACAGGTATGGTTTAAACCTGTTTCTTTATCTGGTTTGCTGTTGTAACCTGCTCTATGTTGATTTCAGTTTCACTTGAATAAACAGTTATGTTCTCATGTCATGCACATTACAAGTGTTGTTATTGCTCTATAGTTACCCACACTTATATTATGTCTATTCTGCTTTGTCTTGAACAAATATTATTTGAACTGTGTCTCTATCTTGATTTGGCAACAAAAACTAGAATGATATGGACCATAAAGTGACCATGGCACATAGATATATGTTTGTTTCATGCTGTTATCCTGTCCACTTTACTACTGAACTCATTTACCAAAATGAGTTTCATATACAACATGGTAAACATGTGATGTGTCTGCTTGTTTCTCTTTTAGAATGCGGACAAAATATTGGAGAACAGTACCATGTTATCCAATGGTAAAGAAAGTAATGCAGATAAGGTTCAAGATAGTGAGACATCCCTGTTGGTCTCCAAGAAAGGTGATAAAAACTATCTTGACGATAGTGAGGGAACCCAAAAGTCGTGTCTTGATGTAGTGTTCGAGTTACTGGCCACTACTGCTGGCACAAGCTCTTCGAACTCGCTGCCTGAATCAGTTCAACTTCTTGAGTCTCAACTTCAAGTTGAAAGACATCGATCACATGTGCTGCAACAGGAAGCTGAAGGACTGAGGAAGTCCCTGCAGAATTCAGATGCATATTTTCTGGTGCAATAGCAAGCGCTGGAGGATTTAAGCGCTAAACAAGAGAAAGTTAATAAGCTTGCTAAGCATCTTGCCAGCATTATGGGTACCCAGGATATTGTTTCTTGAGATCTTCTGAAGTGGTTTCAGTTCTGGATTTGTTTTGCTGCGGCATTTATTTGCGCTGGTCGCCAACTTTGACAACCAGTGTATATGATATGCTGCTTTGTTCCCCATATTTGCACTGGTGGCGAACTTTGATGCCCAGTAGATGTAATATGTGTAACAGCCTGATAGCCTAGCATAAGTTGCTTGCTTATTTATTTCCTTGTTGTCTTGTTTATTTGTTTGCTTGTAGTCAGTGCAGTTCTTTTTAAAACTAGGCCACAATAACCATGGGCTAATATTTATTGTAGTGACACTGGGCCTCCTATGGGCCGTAGAAACAGTGGGCCTTCTACAAGCTGTAGAAACAGTAGGCCTTCTATGGGCCGTAGAAACAATGGGCCTTGTACGGGCCATAGAAACAATGGGCCTTCTACGGGCCGTAGAAACAATGGGACTTCTACGAGCCGTAGAAACAATGGGCCTTCTACGAGTCGTATCATCAATGGGCCTTATACGGGCCGTATGACCATAATGGGCCATCGTTAATAGGCCGTATTTGATGACACCATAAAAACGGCCCAATGTATTAATGGACCATAAACGGGCCGATGTAACCACGGGTTGAATTTGGCCCACAAGCAGAAAATGACAGTAACGGGCCGTAAGTAAACGAATGCTGGAAATGAGCCCAAGAATAAATGGGCTCTAAGAAGGCCGAAAGATAACATTTGCTGGAAATGGCCCAACTGAATAACGGGCCCTTAATGGGTATAAAGTGATATACTGTTCATTACAGGCCAGTTTCACCACGGGCCGTTAGTGGGTGTAAAGTGATACACTGTTCATTGCGGGCCAGTTTCACTACAGGCCGTTAATAGGCCAAGAGTTACATAGGGCCTCATATGGGCCGAAAGACGTCGTGGGCCATACATGGGCCAAAAGTGAAAACGGTCTGGAATCATATTGGATGGCCCAGATGACGCTACTGGGCCTAATTCGGATAGGACGTAACGGGCCTTGGGTTAGCGGGGTGTAAATGGGCTATATGCGAACAGGCCGTTAACAGGCTTTCCATGGGCCGGCCCACCACCTTTTGACCAAGTCAAATGGGCTGGCCTTTTCACAGGAATGGGCCTCCGTTGGACCGTGCCATGTGTCGACATATCATAGGCGCCTTCTGTCCAATGAGTGGATGACATCTATCCCAACGGTGAGCCGACATGTGTTTCCTCCAGCCAATGATGATTTTACACGTGGAAAATCCCCATTGGTCGGGGCTGTTAACGGGTTATCGGATCCAAAACCCGACCCGATAGCTTATCGGTGTTCCGTTACGGTGGATGCCACGTGTCGGTCACCCTTGACGAAAGTAGTTATGTGACGCGCGATTTATCGTCATGGAAGTGGACACTTCCATGATGATAATTTTGGTAATGTCATCAAACACTTCTACGACAGCACAGGTATGACTATCTTGATTCTGTCATAAATTTGTCATGGATGTACATGCATGACAAAAAACGCGACCTACTGTGACAAACACGTATCATCACGGAAGTGTATTTTTTTTGTAGTGTATGCATTGGCTCCGAATCATGTCTTTGGTCAATACTTGGGTTGCCCGGCTCCTATGCTTACTACCTTACATTCCGCTATATCGTCTACGGTAGTAAAGGGAGAACTACTACGATTTTGTCCTGGTTCATCCGGATGACCACCTCAGTAGAGAAAGCTGAAAACTGACTGTCATGATGCGGCGTGAGCCGGTCAGCTGTTCGAGAGGTCACAAATCTTTAGCGATTTTTTCCGCGTTATGCGATGAATCAATTTTTATCCAATTAGGTGTTTACAGCATCCCAAGTTCGGACTTAAAAACACTAGGGGCTGCGCCTAAACTTCTATTGTCGAACTCCTATGGGTAAGTGAGGGTGATAAAGCCACATAGTCTGATTGCCTTGTTCGTTGCGCTAAGCACCTCCCTTAAGGAGCAAACTTTGGAGTAAAGAGTGTTTAGATTTATCCCGAACACCCCCGTACTATCTACGTGGGGGCGGAAGCCGACGACTGCCAACTCTCAAATTTAACAATACGGCCGCACAGGAGGTAAAATTTTAAATAACAAGCATTATATTACATAACGATCTTGTTTCATAATACATGATAGGATAACATGAATGTATTCATTCAAAGATAACATCCTTAGCACATTGCTCCGCCACTAGGCGGGACCCATCCAGGACACTGTCAAAATACTACTCGGGCGTGTGGTGCTCCTTGACCGCGGGCGGTCCGTCGGTCGCAACCTTCACGGCGTCCATCTTCACCTAGTGCATCTTGACTCGGGCGAAGGCCATGCGCGCGCCTTCGATACAGACCGATTGCTTGATGGCATCCAGCCAAGGGCAGGCATTGACCAGCCGCTTCACGAGCCTTAAGTAGCTGCTGGGGATGGCTTCGGCAGGCCATAGACGAATTATTAAATCTGTCATGGCTAGTTCGTCCGCCTTGTGCAGTTCGACCAGCTGTTTTAGCTGATCGCTGAAGGGCCCCGGATGTTCTGGCGCAAGGTATTGCAACCAAAACAGCTTCTCTGTGGAGCTCCCCTCTTCGGCTCGGAAGAATTCCGCACAGTCTGAAATGCTGCGTGGCAGATCCGTGAACTCCCCTGGAGAACTCCAAATCTAGGTCAGTAAGAGGAATCTTTTCTTCACATATTTGCTCTGCATATTAAAGGCCTTACCTGCCACGATTTTTCTGGCCTCCTGGATTTCCTGGAGGGCGCCCTGGGCTTCAACCGGGGCATCGTGTGCGCTTTGGTGGGCCTTGGCGAGTTCGGACACTTGATCCATAAGGTTGTGCTCCAAGGACTCGCACTTCTTGACGGTGTCCTGGAGCTCCTGCTGGACCTCACTGACCCTGGCCTCGTGCTTTTCATGGGCAGCCTTTTCCTTGGCCGCTTTCTCCTCGGCCTCGGCCAGCACCTTCTTGAGGGTCTCCACCTCGATCACCGCTCCTAATAAATATCATGGCACTTTAGTCAGCACAAATCATTCATCCTTCCTGAATTTACACAAGGTTATTGCATACATTGACTATCTTCCAGCTGCTTTTTCACGTGGCTGAGCTCCTCCTCGGTCCGCTCCAGACTCTGCTTTAGTCCGGAGACCTCAGCAGTGTGAGAGGTCGCAGCCAGCAGTGACACATGCTTATTCACATAGACATTTTAGGTTAGTCTCCTGCGAAAATTATTTGATCCTCTGTTCGGCTTTTCTTTCCGAACACCGGACAGAGTCTCAGGGGCTACTATCTATACTGTGACATTCTTTTTGCATAGTTGCCTTGCTTACCTCAAAGCCTATTAGAAGGCTTGTGCATGCTTCGGTC
Source organism: Triticum aestivum (assembly GCF_018294505.1). Classification (NCBI taxonomy): domain Eukaryota; kingdom Viridiplantae; phylum Streptophyta; class Magnoliopsida; order Poales; family Poaceae; genus Triticum; species Triticum aestivum. The sequence continues at coordinate 358,658,757 of NC_057801.1, read as the reverse complement.
AGTCCGCTCTTCGTGGACTGGATCCTCTCAATCACCGTACCCATAAGGGTACGGTGTTCTTCAACAATGGAAGCGCCTCGCAGCGCCTCCCGCAAATTATCCGGTGCCTCTGGATGGATAGAGGTCACCGGTGGTATCGGCACACCTCCTTCTTTCGAAAGAGGCGGCTTGCTTGATTCCGGAGTCGTATGGGTCTCCGGAATTGTATTCGGCTGGGGGCCGAATTGGATATTGCCCCCGTCGTCAGTATCCATGGGGGTTTTCTCCCCCATGTGTCCGACAGCCGAGGCTTCACCCTCCGGCGCCTTCTTGATGGCCTCCTGAGTCTCTCCCGGGCTTGGGATCCTTCGGGATGACGCCTCGGCACCATCCATGTCCTTGGGAGAGGAGGCCGTTGGAAGGGTCCCGCTGTCCATCGCCTCCGGGTCCAGCGAACCCTCCGAAGATGACCATCGCTCGAGGTTGGACTGAGCTGGACTGTAAATACACGGTTCAACACATTAATACTGCAAAGTAATGAGGCCGGATATATGAATGTTTTCAGGTTTTTGAGCACTCACGATTTTGCCAGGGGCTTATCGCTGGGGCGCCATTCCGAGTTGCTGTCGGTGGCCGCTGTGGAGTCGTCCGGGAGGGAAGTTTTCCCCTTCTTGGACGCCTCGGCCTCGATACGCGTGGAGGCCATCCTTTTCTTTCTTCCCCCCTCAGGGGGAATGGCGCTCTTCTTCTTCCTCTTCTTCCTCGTCGTCCTCGGCGGCGGAGGAATGAGTCTCGACGTCTTCAGACATTGCATCCGAAGTGCCCTTATTACGGAGACCACCTCTGGTCCCCTTGGCCTTCTTCTTGGCCTTCTTCTCCGGCGCTTGGTAGGGCGCCGGAACCAGCATCTTCGTTAGAAGCGGGATTTCGGGGTCTTCGGGCAGCGGAGCCGGAAAGTGAATCCGCTTCGCCTTCTTTGTCCAGCTCTGAAAAAATCAATAGGGAGGCTTAGACGTCTTCCTCGGGTATGCAAGTAAAGGGTACGCCTTGAAAAGATGAAAAAACTTACCGGACTGGCGGGATGGGCCAAGTCGTGCCCACGATCCTCGGTCATGGCCGGCCGTGCCTCGTTGGCCTTGAAGAGCACCTTCCAGATGTCTTCGTGCGTAGTGCCGAAGAACTATTGTAAAGTCTGTTGCTTGGCCGGATCAAACTCCCACAAATGACAAGTCCTGCGTTGGCATGGAAGGATCTGGCGAATGAGCATCACCTGGATCACATTGATGAGCTTGATATTTTTGTTTACCATGTTCTGTATGCGCGTCTGAAGCGATGTCAGCTCATCTGGTGAGGACCAGTCCAGGCCCTTCTCTGGCCAAGAGGTGAGCTGCATTGGGGCTCCGGACTTGAATTTGGGAGCTGCGGCCCAGTTGGTGCCGCACAACTCTGTGATATAGAACCACGATTTCTGTCACCCCTTGACGGTCTCCATGAAGGAGCCCTCGGGCCATGTGACGTTGGGCATCTTGCTCACCATGGCACCTCCGCACTCTGCGTGTTGGCCACTCACCACCTTCAGCTTCACATTGAAGATCTTCAACCATAATCCTAAGTGGGGTTGCATGCGGAGGAAGGCCTCGCACACGACAATGATTGCCGAGATGTTGAGGATGGAGTTGGGGGCCAGATCGTGGAAATCCAGCCCATAATAGAACATGAGTCCGCGGACGAACGGGTGGAGAGGAAACCCCAGCCCACGGATGAAGTGAGGGATGAATACGACCCTCTTGTTGGGCTCCGGGGTGGGGACAATCTGTCACTCGGCTGGAAGCCGGTGGGTGATTTCATTGGCCAAATACCCAGCCTCCCGGAGCTGGGTAATGTCCTTCTCTTTTACGGTGGAGGCCATCCACTTGCCCTGCGCTACGGATCTGGACATGGCTGGAGTGCTTTCTAGGGGCGTAGAAGATGAGAACTTGGCACTAGAGCTCGAGAATGTGATGCGCAGAGAGAGAGAAGGCGTGGGTGAAAAGGGGTGAATCATTATCCCTTTATAAAGGCAGTGAATATCGTGCGCCTCCCCACTCGCCTATTTCCCAAGGGCCATGCAGATGTCACGGTTGGGTTACCCATGCCTGTATTGATGAGAATCCCGCAATAAGGGGACACGATCTCTGCTTTGACAAGACGTGCCAATAAAACCGCATCTCGAAATATGGAGCGGCAGGCTAAAAAACGGTTCGAATAATGACCGGGCGGTGACGTGATGTCAAGCTATGAAAAGTTGTCAGCGGATTGGACTCGTGAAATATTATACTCTCTACGGTTGTGCTTGGGATTTGTTTTGCAGAGCCGGACACGTTTTCTGTGTTCGAAGACTATTTTGGAGTATTCGGAGAATGAACCCGCCTTGCAATGCCGAAGACAATCTGCACGCCGGACACCTCGACATTGAAGCCGAGTTCAGGGGCTACTGAGGGAGTCCTGGATTAAGGGGTCCTCGGACGGCCGGACTATTAATATGGGCCGGACTGTTGGGCTATGAAGATACAAGATGGAAGACTTCCTCCCGTGTCCGGATGGGACTCTCCTTGGCGTGGAAAGCAAGCTTGGCATTCGGATATGAAGATTCCTTTCTCTGTAAACCGACTTTGTACAACTGTAGGCCCCTCCGGTGTCTATATAAACCGGAGGGCTTAGTCCGTAGAGGCAATCATAATCATATAGGCTAGACTCCTAGGGTTTTAGCCATTACGATCTCGCGGTAGATCAACTCTTGTAATACTCATATTCATCAAGATCAATCAAGCAGGAAGTAGGGTATTACCTCCATAGAGAGGGCCCGAACCTGGGTAAACATCGTGTCCCCTGCCTCCTATTAGCATTCGACCTCAGACGCACAGTTCGGGACCCCCTACCCGAGATTCGCCGGTTTTGACACCGACACCCAGTGCCCGGACATCCGGCGCCTCGCGAGCGCCCGAACATCTGGCCCGACGCCCGGACGTCCGGCCACCCCTGTCTGCGCACAGTGTAAAGGGCCGAGCCCATGTATCCCTTCGCCCCCCTAGACTATATATACTCCTCCTCCGCCCTCTTTCTAAGGTCAGCATTGTGTTAGCTCATATGTGAGATAGAGCTTCGCTAATCCATCCGAATCTACTCCACCGCGAGGGACCGACACCTCGTCAGAGAAGATCTACTTGGATTCAAGACCCCTAACGGGAAGAACTCAAGACCTCCTCACGGAGAAGAACCGGTTACCCTATGTATCGTCCCTTATTGGATTCAGATCGTGTATCACTTTGTGTTTCGAGGATCTAGCATATGTGTGACCATCTCTTGTTGGTTGAGTGATTCCTCTCGTGTTTTCCTCGTGTTTCCCTCGTTTCCCCACTCGTGTTCTTCGTGTTCTTGGTAGGATCCTCTCCAAACGTGAAAGATCGGGCATCTAGGGTTCCACCCTACATCAGAAGGCATTCCCTTTATATTTGAAAGGAAAACCATTGGCATGGTATAGGCTATGCGATGATATTGGATCTTGGAATTGGAATCGATTGAAATTGAAATTTCACCAAAAAAATATCCGATGTATCTAGTTCATCATGATCGGAATTATATATATAGTTTTTGGCCTCGTGAAGGAGAAAGTATAACTCTAGCTTGGGGGAGGCCTAAGTCAATGTTATATTCATGCCCCATTCATGAGCTCTCAAGAGAAATTAGCTCTCAAGAGAAATTATTATTCAGAATTTTTATGCTTGGCTTTCTCATTATGATCGATCCATGCTCGATACTTCTTGTAATGTTCCTTTATAAAGAAGACTATTGAATTCCGGTGGGATCTTTTGGAAAGAATTAAACGCAACTCTGAAGATTGGGAACTCGACGAAGGTAAAGAGTCATGTATTAAGCTTGAGTTTGATTGTGTTAAATCTTTTATGAATACCGATGCTTTTCAAAAGTTTAGCACTAAATATGGACTAGACTCTGAGATAGTAGCCTCCTTTTGTGAATCTTTTGCTGCTCATGTTGATCTCCCTAAGGAGAAGTGGTTTAAATATCACCCACCTATCAAAGAAGAAATTAAATAACCAGTAGTTGCTAAAGAAGAAACTATCATTTACAATGTTGATCCAGTTGTTCCTACTGCTTATATTGAAAAAGCACCGCTCCCTGTTAGGATGAAGGAACATGCTAAATTTTCAACTGTGGTCAATCAAAGTTATAGCTGAACAAATGAAAGTAGAACCTAGTGTTGCTATGATTAAAGATCTCTTGGTCGATAATGTTGATGGGCATGGTATTTACTTCGTTGGTGAAGCTGCTAGAATTGCCAAACCCGATGGGAAAGATAAACATAGACCCGTTGTTGGCATGCCCGTTGTCTCAGTTATCATGGTTTATGTGACATAGGTGCTAGCGTTAGTGCTATCCCTTTTACTTTATATCAAGAAATTATGAATGAAATAGCACCCGCTGAGGTAGAAGACATAGATGTTACTATCAAACTTGCTAATAGAGACACCATCACACCACTTGGGATTGTTAGAGATGTTGAAGTCTTGTGTGGGAAAATAAAATACCCTACGGATTTTCTTGTTCTTGGTTCCCCACAGGATGACTTTTGTCCCATTATCTTTGGTAGACCTTTCTTGAACACCGTCAATGCTAAAATAGATTGCGAGAAACAAACTATCGGTGTTTGTTTTGGTGATGAGTCTCATGAGTTTAATTTTTCCAAGTTTAGTAGAAAGCATCATAAGAAAGAATTGCCTAGTAAGGATGAAATAATTGGTCTTTCTTCTATTGTTGTGCCTCCTACTGATCCTTTAGAACAATATCTGCTAGACCATGAAAATGATTTGCATATGCACAAAAGAAATGAAATAGATATAATTTTGTTCGAACAACAACCTCTGCTTAAACACAATTTGCCTATTGAAACTCTAGGAGGTCCTCCTCCACCTAAAGGTGATCCTGTGTTTGAATTAAAACAATTTCTAGACACTTTGAAATATGCTTATCTTGATGAGAAGAAGATATATCCTGTTGTTATTAGTGCTAACCTTTCAGGACATGAAGAAGAAATATTATTGAAAGTTCTAAGGAAGCACCGAGCTGCTATTGGTTATACTCTTGATGATCTTAAGGGCATCAGTCCCACTCTATGTCAGCACAAGATTATTATGGAACCTAATGCTAAACTCTTTGTTGATCACCAACTTCGGTTGAATCCGAAGATGAAAGAAGTGGTAAGGACAGAAATATTAAAATTTCTGGAAGCAGGTATAATCTATCCTATAGCTGATAGTAGATGGGTAAATCCTGTCCATTTTGTCCCTAAGAAAGGAGGTATTGCTGTTGTTCCTAATGATAAGAATGAACTTATACCACAAAGAATTGTTACAGGCTATAGAATGGTAACTGATTTTAAAAATTAAACAAAGCAACTAGAAAAGATCATTACCCGCTGCCTTTTATTGATCAAATGCTAGAAAGATTATCTAAGCACACACATTTTTGCTTCGTAGGTTATTCTGTTTTTTCACAAATACGTGTTTCTCAACCTAATCAAGAAAAGACCACTTTTACTTGTCCTTTTGGAACTTATGCTTATAGACGTATGCCTTTTGGTTTATGCAATGCACCTGCTACCTTTCAAAGATGTATAACTGCTATATTCTCTGACTTTTGTGAAAAGATTGTTGAGGTTTTCATGGATGACTTTTCTGTTTATGGGAAGTCCTTTGGTGATTGTTTGAGCAATCTTGATTGAGTTTTGCAGAAATGTGAGCAAACAAATCTTGTCTTGAATTGGGAGAAGTGCCACGTTATGGTTAATGAAGGTATTGTTTTGGTCCATAAAATTTCTGAAAGAGGTATTGAGGTGGACAAAGCTAAGGTTGATGCAATTGAGAAAATGCCATGTCCTAAAGATATCAAAGGTATTCATAGTTTCCTTGGTCATGTTGGTTTCTATAGGAGATTTATCAAAGACTTTTCTAAAATTTCAAGGCCTCTTACAAATCTTTTGCAAAAAGATATTCCTTTTGTTTTTTATGGTGATTGTTTAGAAGCCTTTGAAACACTCAAGAAGGCCTTAATTTCTGCACCTATTGTTCAACCACCTGATTGGAACCTGCCTTTTGAAATTATGTGTGATGCTTGTGATTATGCTCTCGGTGCTGTTCTAGGACAAAGAGTTGATAAGAAGCTGAACGTTATTCATTATGCTAGTAAAACTCTAGACAGTGCACAAAGAAATTATGCTACTACCGAAAAGGAATTTTGAGCAGTTGTGTTTGCTTGTGATAAATTTAGATCCTATATTGTAGATTCAAAGGTAATTGTTCATACCGATCATGCTGCTATTAAATATCTTATGGAAAAGAAAGATGCCAAAGCTAGGCTTATTCGATGGGTTCTCTTGCTACAAGAATTTGATTTGCATATCACTGATAGAAAAGGAGCTGAGAACCCCATGGCTAATAACTTCTCTAGGCTTGAAAATACTCTTGATGACCCACAACCTATTAATGATAGTTTTCCTGATGAGCAGTTGGCTGCAATAAATATTTCTAATAGTACACCTTGGTATGCTGACTGTGCTACTTATATTGTTGCTAAATACACCCCCTAGCTTTACATACCAACAAAAGAAAAATTCTTCTATGATTTAAGACATTACTTTTGGGATGACCCACATCTTTATAAATAAGGAGTATATGGTATTATTAGATGTTGTGTACTGAGCATGAACAGGGACAAATCCTACGGAAATGTCACTCCGAAGCTTATGGAGGACATCATGCGGGAGACATAATTGCTCACAAGGCATTGCAATCTGGGTTTTGTTGGCCTACTCTGTTCAAGGATGCCCGTAAGTTCGTCTTATCTTGTGATGAATGTCAAAGAGTAGGTAATATCAGTAGGCGTCAAGAAATGCATATGAATTATTCACTTGTTGTTGAACCATTTGATGTTTGGGGATTTGATTTCATGGGACCTTTTCCTTCCTCAGATGGGTATACTCATAGTTTTGTCGCTGTTGATTATGTTACTAAGTGGGTAGAAGCTATTCCAACTGGTAGTGTTGATCACAACACCTCTATGAAAATGTTTAAGGAAGTTATTTTCCCAAGGTTTAGAGCCCCTAGATATTTAATGACTGATGGTGGTTCATACTTTATTCATGTTGCTTTTCGTAAAATGCTTGCCAAGTACGATGTTAACCATATAATTGCATCACCCTATCATCCTCAGTCTAGTGGTCAAGTTGAACTTAGCAATAGAGAAATAAAATTAATTCTATAAAAGACTGTCAATAGGTCCCAAAAGAATTGGCCTAAGAAGCTAGATGATGCACTTTGGGCTTATAGAACAACATATAAAAATCCTATGGGTATGTCTCCTTATAAAATAATTTATGGATAAGCTTGTCATTTGCCTCTTGAGTTAGAACATAAAGCATATTGGGCAATTAAAGAACTCAACTATGATTTCAAACTTGCTGGTGAGAAGAGGTTATTTGATATTAGCTCATTAGATGAATGGAGAACCCAAGCTTATGAGAATGCCAAGTTATTTAAAGAAAAAGTTAAAAGATGGCATGATAAAAGAATCCAAAAGCGTGAATTCAAAGTTGGAGAATATGTTCTTTTGTACAACTCTCATTTCAGAATCTTTGCAGGAAAACTCCTCTCCAAATGGGAAGGACCCTATGTTATCGAGGAGGTTTATCAATCTAGAGCTATCAAAGTAAATAATGTCGAAGGTACTAACCCGAAGGTTGTGAATGGGCAACGATTAACACATTATATCTCACATACGCCCATTAATGTTGAAAGCAATATTATTCAAACTATGACACCGGAAGAACACATAAAAGAAACCTTCCGGTACACTCCTGAATCGTGAAAAAGAGGAGGTACATGATAGGGTAAGTAAACGGACTCCGAAAAATCTGCAAAATATTTTCTGTCCGTTTTGGAATATAACAAAAATTAGGAAAATAAGAAACAACCAGGAAGGCACCCCTGGTGGGCACAAGACACCAGGGCGCGCCTGGCTTGCCAAACGTGCCCAGGTGGGTTGTGCCCACCTCGGGTACCTTTCGGACTCCTTTTTTATTCCATTTGCTTGTTTCCTAAAATAAAAAAAATCTTTATATATCCCCCGAACCCATTGACCTCCGTATCACGGAGAAATCTTCTGTTTTCTTTTCTTGCTGTTTAAGGTCAGATATGTTAAGCCAGGCATCGTGTCTTCTTCCTCCTCCAACAACAAGGAAGGGGATGCTTGGCTGATGAAGATCGAGCTGAAGAGAGAAGAGCCCGTAGAAGCCATCGGAGGGGACAAGAGCAAGGAGGCTACTGGAGATCAAACACTGGTGGTGGAGCTGGCCTTGCCTATCGAGGGGAAGAACAAGATATCCTTAAACCTTACTATGATCATATCACCCCCACCGAGATCGAAGCCTTTCGGATCATTGAAACGGTTCATGTGCAAAATAAATACCTTACCCATGAAAATATTCTGTTGCAAGAGCACATCATCGGCCTCCGGAGCGTCATCCATAGATTAGAGAATCTCCTGATCATGAAGGACAAGATCGCTACCACTTCATAACCACTACCCCCTTCTTCATTAACCAAAGAAAATTGAGTATCGGGTATGGGCACTCCCTTTGGCCTGTGCCAAGCTTGGGGGAGGTGCCCCGGTATCGTATCACCTCCACTATCTTTTGCCTTTATTTACCTTAGTTCAATCCTTAGTTATCTTTTGCTTTAGATGAATAAAAGTTTAGTTCAATCCTTTCTTTTGAAAGTTTGCTTAGTGATCTATCCTTGTAATCGTGTGCGAGATATATAATAAAGTTTTGTTTGAGTTTTGCTTTCTTTACTTTCTAGTTTCTATAAAAAAGAAAGGAAATAAATGAAAAAGATCTTATGATAAGTAATGACACCACATAAGGATAAGTATAAGTAGAAAATTTCATTGGATACTAATAAGCATATGATTGGTCAATAATGCAATTCATGAAAGAATTAATAAGGGAAGAGAAGATTCACATGCAAATGCACTATCTTGGAAATCTTTTGTGATTGTGAGCCCCCATCAAAATATTATATGTCAAAATTGTTGACGTTGGACAAGGAAGACAACATAATGATTTATGTTTGTTCATATTCACATAGAATTTATATTGTCATAGATCCTTCAACATGTGGTGCTTGCCCCCCATCTTTGCTAGCCAAAAACTCCGCACTAAGTAGAGATACTACTTGTGCATCCAAAAACCCTTAAACCCAAATCTTATTTTCAAAGAGTCCACCATACCTACCTAAGGATTGAGTAAGATCCTTCAAGTAAGTTGTGATCGGTGCAATAAGGCAATAAAAATTGCTTCTAAAAGTGTTAGATCATTTAGTGTAAGATAAAATTGAGCATTGTACGAACTTGTGATGGCAAAGAATAAAAGTGACAGACTGCATAATAAAGGTTGCTATCACAAGGGGCAATATAACGTGATGTTCTTTTGCATTAAGGGATTGAGCATACAAACAAAAAGCGCATGGCAACCTCTGCTTCCCTCTGCGAAGGGCCTATCTTTTACTTTTATGTATTTACTTTCATGCAAGAGTCAAAGTTTTTCTCTCCATTCCTCTTTATATTTCTCTTTTGGCAAGCATCATGTGGCGAGGAAAGATCTAGGCACATATATCCAGTTGGATATGGGTAGCGTGAGTTATTATTGTTGACATCACCCTCTAGGTGAGTATGTTGGGAGGCAAACTATAAGCCCCTATCTTTCTATGTGTCCAGTTGAAACGTTTTGCTCATGTGTATGTAGTGAGTGTTAGCACTCATAGAAGACTATATGATGGTTGAGTATGTGGACTTGCCAAAAAGGCTCCGATACGCGACCCTTCTTGAAAAGATGATGAATTGTAGTTGCAAAGTTGACTGACAACATAGTTTGTTGGTTTTCAATTGAGTTTATGCTTTATACTTTGATGTTGTGATGAATTGTTACTTGTTCATGAGAAGTCTATGATAAAAGTTTTATGTTAAAGTTTGTTGCTGTCACAATAAGTTACATGATGCTTCTATGTCCGTATTTTGTTTTTATCAACACCTCTCTCTCTAAGCATGTGGACATGTTTTTTGATTTCGGTTTTCGCTTAAGGACAAGCGAGATATAAGCTTGGGGGAGTTGATACATCCATTTTGCATCATGTTTACCTATATTGTTTTTATGCATAATAGTGCATTTTGGAGTAATTCTAATGCCTTTTCTCTCATAATATGCAAGGTTCGCACAAAGAGGGAGAATTTCGGCAGCTGGAAATCTGGACCCGAAAAAGCTACGTCACGCCACCTATTCTGCACAACTCCAAATGAGCTGAAACTTCACGAGGAATTTTTATGGAATAAATAAGAAATAATGGAGCAAAAAACTACCGGAGGGGGGCTACCTGGTGAGCACAAGACACCAGAGCGCACCAGGGACCCCAGGCGCGCCCTGGTGGGTTGTGCTCAGCCCAGCCCACCTCCTGTGCCCCTCTTCTGGTATTTAAGTCATTAAGACCTTGAAAAAAAATAAGGAGAGGACTTTCAGGATGAAGCGCCGCCGTCCCAAGGTGGAACTTGGGCAGGAGCACTTTTGCCCTCCAGCGGAGCGATTCCGCCGGGGGAACTTCCCTCCCGGAGGGGGAAATCATCATCATCATCATCACCAACAACTCTCCCATCTTGGGGAGGGCAATCTCCATCAACATATTCAACAACGCCATCTCCTCTCAAACCCTAATACATCTCTTGTGTTCAATCTTTGTACCGGAACTATAGATTGGTGCTTGTGGGTGACTAGTAGTGTTGATTACATCTTGTAGTTGATTACTATATGGTTTATTTGGTGGAAGATTATATGTTCAGATCCATTATGCTATTTAATACCCCTCTGATCTTGAGCATTATTATCATTTGTGAGTAGTTACTTTTGTTCTTGAGGTCACGGGAGAAATCTTGTTGCAAATAATCATGTGAATTTTATATGTGTTATATATTTTGATGGTATGTATGTTGTGATTCCCTTAGTGGTGTCATGTGAACGTCGACTACATGACACTTCACCATATTCGGGCCTAAGGGAATGCATTATGGAGTAGTTATTAGACGATGGGTTGCAAGAGTGACAGAAGCTTAAACCCTAGTTTATGCACTATTCCGTAAGGGACTGATTTGGATCCAAACGTTTAATGCTATGGTTAGAATTTATTCTTAATACTTTTATCGTAGTTGCAAATGCTTGCGAGGGGGTTAATCATAAGTAGGAGGTTTGTTCAAGTAAGAACAACACCTAAGCACTGGTCCACCGACATATCAAGTTATCAAAGTAGCGAACACAAATCAAACCAACATGATGAAAGTGACTAGATGAATTTCCCGTGTACCCTCAAGAACACTTTGCTTATCATGAGAGACCGTTTTGGCCTGTCCTTTGCCTCAAAAGGATTGGGCTACCTTGATGCACTTTTTTTACCATTCCCGTTACTAGCTTGTTACAAATTATCTTGCTATCAAACTACTCGTTACTTATAATTTCAGTCTTATAGACATTACCTTGCTGAAAACCGCTTGTCATTTCCTTCTGCTCCTCGTTGGGTTTGACACTCTTACTTATCGAAAGGACTACGATTGATCCCCTATACTTGTGGGTCATTAGGCATCGTCATGCCGTAGCTGCTCTTGCGCTATGATATATCTCCAACGTATCTATAGTTTTTGATTGTTCCATGCTATTATATTATATGTTTTGGATGTTTTATATGCATTAATATGCTATTTTATATTATTTTTTGGACTAACCTATTAACCTAGAGCCCAGTGTGAGTTCTCGTTTTTCGTTTTTCGTTTTTGAGTTTACAGAAAAGGAATATCAAACGGTGTCCGAACAAAATAAAACTTCTGGGATGAGTTTTCTTGGACCAGAAGACACCCAGAAGACTTGGGGAGGGGGTTAGAAGTCTCAAAGGATCCCACAAGCCCTCAAGGGGCTCCCTACGGGTGGGGGGGGGGTCCCTGGCTTATGGACCTCTCGGGAGTCCGCCAACCCTATTTTGCACTATAAATTCCCAAATATTCCCCAAACATCGGAAGCATCCACCAAAATACTTTTCCACCACAGCAAGCCTCTGTTCCCATGAGATCCCATCTTGGGGCCTTTTCCGGCACCCTACCGGAGGGGGATTCAATCATGGAGGGCCTCTACATCAACCTTGCTGCCCTTCCGATGAAGCGTGAGTAGTTTACCATAGACCTACGGGTCCATAGCTAGTAGCTAGATGGCTTCTTCTCTCTCTTTGATCTTCAATACAATGTTTTCCTCGATGTTCTTGGAGTTATATCCGATCTAATATTCTTGTGCGGTGTGTTTGTTGAGATCCGATGAACTGTGGATTTATGATCAGATTATCTATGAATATTATTTGAGTCTTCTCTGAACTCTTTTATGCATGATTAAGATATCTTTTCTTTTCTCTTCGAACTATCGGTTTGGTTTGGCCAACTAGATTGGTTTTTCTTGCAATGGGAGACGTGCTTAGTTTTGGGTTCAATCTAGTGGTGTCCTCACCCAGTGACAAAGGGGTAGCAAGTCACATATTGTATTGTTGCCATCAAGGATAAAAAGATGGGGTTTATGTCATATTGCTTGAGTTCATCCCTCTACATCATGTCATCTTACTTAAGGCGTTACTATATTCTTATGAACTTAATACTCTAGATGCATGTTGGATAGCGGTCGATGTGTGGAGTAATAATAGTAGATGCAGAATCGTTTCGGTCTACTTGTCACAGACGTGATGCCTATATTCATGATCAATGCCTTAGATGTCCTCATAACTTTGCGCTTTTCTATCAATTGCGCGACAGTAATTATTTTACCCGTTGTATGCTTTCTTTCAAGAGAGAAGCCTCTAGTGAAACCTATGCCCCCCGGGTCTATTTTCCATCATATATTTTCAGATCTATAAACCAAAAAAACCCAAAAATGCCTTGCTACAATATAATTATATTTACTTTAGTTTGATCTTTTATTTATCTTTTATACCTATCTCTATTAGATCTCACTCTTGTTCGTGACCGTGAAGGGATTGACAACCCTTTTTTCGTGTTGTGTGCAAGTGTTTGTTAGTTTGTGTAGGTGCATAGATTGGAGATTTGCTTGTTCCTCCTACTGGATTGATACCTTGGTGCTTAACTGAGGGAAATACTTATCTCCACTTTGCTGCATCACCCTTTCCTCTTCAAGGGAAAAATCAACGCAAGCTCAAGAAGTAGCAGGAAGAATTTCTGGCCCGTTGTCGGGGAGGTTCTACATCAAGCCTACCAAGTACCCATCATAAACTCTCATCTCTTGCACTTCCATTATTTTCCATTTGCCTCTCGTTTTGCTCTCCTCCACTTCTAAAATGTGTTCAAAAAAACACAAAAATATTTGCCTTTTTATCCGCCCTTCTTTCGTTCGTCTTTTAGTTTGCTTGTGTGCTAGATTGCTTGCTTTGTCATGATGTCTCAAGGAAATACCAAGTTGTGTGACTTTTCCAACACTAATAATAATGATTTTATTAGTACTCCGATTGCTCCCGCCACTAGTGCAGAATCTTATGAAATTAATGCCGCTTTGTTGAATCTTGTTATGAAAGAACAATTTTCCGGTCTTCCTAGTGAAGATGCCGCATCCCATCTAAATACTTTCGTTGAATTGTGCGGTATGCAAAAGAAAAAGGATGTGGATAATGATATTGTTAAATTGAAGCTATTTCCATTCTCACTATGAGATTGTGCTAAAACTTGGTTTTCATCTTTGTCTAAAAATAGTATTGATCCATGGAATAAGTGTAAAGGTGCCTTTACTTCCAAGTATTTTCCTCCCGCTAAGATCATCTCCCTTATGAACATGTTGCACAATCTTGGGAGAGGATGAAATTGATGATAAGAAATTGCCCTACTCATGGTTTAGGTTTATGGATGATCATACAAATTTTTTATGCCGGATTGAATTTTGCATCTAGAAAACTTTTAGATTCCGCCGCGAGAGGTACTTTTATGGAAATTACATTAGGAGAAGCAACAAAACTCCTGGATAATAGTATGGCTAATTACCCTCAATGGCATACCAAAAATAATACTTTGAGTGGAAAGATGGATGAACTTATGAAATTGATTGCTAGAAAGGGTGCTCCTATTGATCCTAATTATATGCCTTTCGCCACTTTGATTGAGAGTAATAATGAATATATGGATGTGAATTTTGTTGGTAGGAACAATTTTGGTAATAACGCTTATAGAGGTAATTTCAACCCTAGGCCATTTCCTAGTAATTCCTCCAATAATTATGGTAATTCCTACAACAATTCTTATGGAAATTATAATAAAATACCCTCTAATCTTGAGAATAATATTAAAGATTTCATTAATTCTCAAACAAATTTCAATGCTATGGTAGAAGAAAAATTGCTTCAGATTGATGATTTGGCTAGGAACGTTGATATAATTTCTCTTGAGATTGATTCTTTAAAGATTAGATCTATGCCACCTAAGATTGATATTAATGAATCTCTAAAAGCTATTAAAATCTCTATGGATGAATGTAAAGAAAGAATTGCTAGGATGCGTGCTAAGAGAGATTGGTTTCTAAAATCGCGTTCTTCTAGTTTTTGTGAAAATAATGATGAAGATCTTAAAGTGATTGGTGTGACTCCTATTGAATCTTTGTTTTCTAATATAAATATTGATAAAGATGGGACTGGAGATGAGTCAACTTTAGCTAGAAGGTGTCCCAACAATTTGGAATTTAAAGATCTTAATGAAAAAATTGATAAAAGTGGGATTGGAGAGGTCAAAACTTTATGTAGTGACGAACCCACTCTTTTAGATTTCAAGGATTTTAATTATGATATTTGTTCTTTGATAGATTGTATTTCCTTGTTGCAATCCATGTTAAATTCACCTCACGCTTCTAATCAAAATAAAGCTTTTACTAAACATATCGTTGATGCTATGATGAAATATTTTGAAGAAAAACTTGAGTTGGTAGTTTCTATCCCTAGATAGCTTTATGATGAGTGGGAACCTACTATTAGGATTAATATTAAAGATTATGAGTGTAATGTTTTGTGTGATTTGGGTGCTAGTATTTCCACTATTCCAAAAACTTTATGTGATGTGCTCGGTTTCCACAAATTTGATGATTGTTCTTTGAATTTGCATCTAGCGGATTCCACTATTAAGAAACTTATGGGAAGGATTAATGATGTTCTTATTGTTGCAAATAGGAATTATGTGCCCATAGATTTTATTGTTCTTGATATAGATTGCAATCCTACATGTCCTATTATTCTTGGTAGACCTTTCCTTAGAACGATTGGTGCAATTATTGATATGAAAGAAGGAAACATAAGATTTCAATTTCCGTTAAGGAAAGGCATGGAACACTTTCCAAGAAATAAAATTAGGTTTCCATATGAATCTATTATGAGAGCTACTTATGGATTGCATACCAAAGATGACAATTCCTAGATCTATGTTTTATGCCTACTAGGGGCGTTAAACAATAGCGCTTGTTGGGAGGCATCCCAGTTTTATTTCTATGTTTTTGTTTTTGGTTCTGTTTTTCAATAATTACACATTATTACTTCTGCAGTAATTATTTGTTGGTGTTTTAATTACTGTTTGAGGCAAGTAAGACCTTTGGGGTGGTCTATGGTGATAGTTGATTTGATCTTGCTGAAAAATAGAAACTTTTGCGCACATTGCCATCGGAGCCTGGAAAAATTCTTAATTTTTCATACAAGATTGATATATGAATTTCTTCTGTTGTCCTATTTTTTCAGAATTTTTGGAGTTACATAAGTATACTAAGTTTACATATTACTACAGATTGTTCTGTTTTTGAGAGATTCTGTTTTCTATGTGTTGTTTGCTTATTTTGATGAATCTATGGGTAGTATCGGGGGGGTATGAACCATGGAGAAGTTGGAATACAATAGATATAACACCAATATAAATTTAGAATGAGTTCACAACAGTACCTAAGTGGTGTTTTATTTTGTTATACTAACGGAGCTTAGGAGTTTTCTGTTGAGTTTTGTGTTGTGAAGTTTTCAAGTTTTGGGTAAAGATTTAATGGGCTATGGATTAAGGAGTGACAAGAGCCTAAGCTTGGGGATGCCCAAGGAACCCCAAGGTAATATTCAAGTACAACCAAGCATCTAAGCTTGGGGATGGCCCGGATGGCATCCCCTCTTTCGTCTTTGATCCATCGGTAAATTTACTTGAGGCTATATTTTTATTCACCACATGATATGTGTTTTGCTTGGAGCGTATTGTATGATATGAGTCTTTTTAGTTTGCCACAATCATCCTTTCTATACACACCTTTTGAGATGGACATGCTTTAATCGTGAATTTATTAGAATACTCTATATGCTTCACTTATATCTTCTGAGCTAGGCAGTTTGCTCTAGTACTTCACTTATTGCTTTTTAGGGCACATCGGTGGCCTTATTTTATAGAAATTGTTGAACTCTCATGCTTCACTTATATTATTTTGAGAGTCTTTAAACAGCATGGTAATTCTCTTAGGTTATGAATTTATTCCTAATACGATGGGCATCGAAGAGGGATATAATAAAAACTTTCATATAAAGAGCATTGGATACTATGAGAAGTTTGATTCCTTGCATATTGTTTGAGATATAAATATGGTGATATTAGAGTCATGCTAGTGAGTAATTGTGGATTGGTAGAAATACTTGCGTTAAAGTTTGTGATTCCCGTAGCATGCACGTATGGTGAACCGTTATGTGATGAAGTCGGAGCATGATTTATTCTTTGATTGTCTTCCTTATGAGTGGCAGTCGGGGATGAGCGATGGTCTTTTCCTACCAATCTATCCCCCTAGGAGCATTCATGTAGTACTTTGTTTCGATGGCTAATAAATTTTTGCAATAAATATGTGAGTTATTTATGACTAATGTTGAGTCTATGGATTATGCGCACTCTCACCCTTCCACCATTGCTAGCCTCTATAGTACCTCGCAACTTTCGCTGGTGCATTAAACCCACCATATACCTTCCTCAAAACAGCCACCATACCTACCTATCATGGCATTTCCATAGCCATTCCGAGATATATTGCCATGCAACTTCCACCGTTCCGTTTTATTATGACACATACCATCATTGTCATATTGTTTTGCATGATAATGTAGTTAGCATAGTATTTGTGGCAATGCCACCGTTCATATTTTTTATACATGTCACTCTTGATCATTGCACATCCCGGTACACTGCTGGAGGCATTCATATAGAGTCATATTTTGTTCTAGTATTGAGTTGTAATTCTTGAGTTGTAAGTAAATAAAAGTGTGATGATCATCATTATTAGAGCATTGTCCCATGTGAGGAAAGGATGATGGAAGCTATGATTCCCTCACAAGTTGGGATGAGTCTCTGGACTTCATTAAAAATAAAATAGGACAAAGAAGCCCAAATAAAAAAATAAAAGAGGCTAAAGAAGCCCAAACAATAAAAATGAGAGAAAAAGGGATAAGGGACAATGCTACTATCCTTTTCCACACTTGAGCTTCAAATAGCACCATGTTCTTCATGATAGAGTGTCTCCTATTTTTTCACTTTCATATACTAGTGGGATTTTTTCATTATAGAACTTGGCTTGTATATTATAGTGATGGGCTTCCTCAAATTTTCCTAGGTCTTCATGAGCAAGCAAGTTGGATGCACACCCACTTAGTTTCTTTTTGAGCTTTCATACACTTATAGCTCTAGTGCATCCGTTGCATGGCAATCCTACTCACTCGCATCGATATCAATTGTTGGGCATCTCCATAACCCATTAATTTGCCTAGTTGATGTGAGACTTTCTCCATCTTTTTGTCTTCCCCACAACCACCATACTCTATTCCACCTATAGTGCTATATCCATGGCTCACGCTCATGTATTGCATGAAAGTTGAAAAAATTGAGAACACCGACATTATGAAACAATTGCTTGGCTTGTCATCGGGGTTGTGCATGATAAAATACTTTGTGTGATGATGATGGAGCATAGCCAGACTATATGATTTTGTAGGGATAACTTTCTTTTGCCATGTTATTTTGAGAAGACATGATTGCTTTATTAGTATGCTTGAAGTATTATTGTTTTTATGTCAATATTAAACTTTTGTTTTGAATCTTATGGATATAAATATTCATGCCACAATAAAGAAGATTACATGGATAAATATGTTAGGTAGCATTCCACATCAAAAATTCTGTTTTTATCATTTACCAACTCGAGGACAAGCAGGAATTAAGCTTGGGGATGCTTGATACGTCTCCAACATATCTATAATTTTTGATTGTTCCATGCTATTATATTATCTATTTTGGATGTTTATATGCATTAATATTCTATTTTATATTATTTTTGGGACTAACCTATTAACCTAGAGCCTAGTGCCAGTTTCAGTTTTTTCCTTGTTTTTGAGTTCGACACAAAAGGAATGTCAAACGGAGTCCAAACAGAGTAAAACTTTTGCGATGATTTTTCTTGGACTAGAAGACACCCAGAAGACTTGGGGAGGGGGCCAGAAGACTCACGAGGACCCCACAAGCCCCTTGGGCACACCCTAGGGGGGGTTCCCCTGGCTCGTGGACCCCTCGGGAGTCCCCCAACCCTGATCTTTGCACTATAAATTCCCAAATATTCCCCAAACATCAGAAGCATCCACCAAAAAACTTTTCCGCCGCCGCAAGCCTCTGTTCCTGTGAGTTCCCATCTTGGGGCCTTTTTTGGCACCCTTCCAGAGGGGGATTCGATCATGGAGGGCCTCTACATCAACCTTGTTGCCCTTCCGATGAAGCATGAGTAGTTTAGCACAGACCTATGGGTCCATAGCTAGTAGCTAGATGGCTTCTTCTCTCTCTTTGATCTTCAATACAATGTTTTCCTCGATGTTCTTGGAGTTCTATCCGATCTAATATTCTTGTGCGGTGTGTTTGTTGAGATCCGATGAATTGTGAATTTATGATATGATCATCTATGAATAATATTTGAGTCTTCTATGAACTCCTTTATGCACGATTAAGATATCTTTGTATTTCTCTTTGAACTATCAGTTTGGTTTGGCCAACTAGATTGGTTTTTCTTGCAATGGGAGAGGTACTTAGTTTTGGGTACAATCTTGCGGTGTCCTCACCCAGTGACAGATGGGGTAGCGAGCCACGTATTGTATTGTTGCCATCAAGGATAAAAATATGGGGTTTATGTCATATTGCTTGAGTTTATCTCTCTACATCATGTCATCTTACTTAAGGCGTTACTCTATTCTTATGAACTTAATACTCTGGATGCATGATGGATAGCGGTCGACGTGTGGAGTAATAGTAGTAGATGCAGAATCATTTCAGTCTACTTGTCACGGACGTGATGCCTATATTCATGATCATTGCCTTAGATATCCTCATAACTTTGCGCTTTTCTATCAATTGCTGGACAGCAATTTGTTTACCATTTCTTTCAAGAGAGAAGCCTATAGTGAAACCTATGGCCCCCAGGTCTATTTTCCATCATATATATTCAGATCTATAAACCAAAAAACCAAAAATACCTTGCTGCAATTTATTTAAGTTTACTTTAGTTTTCTCTTTTATTTATCTTTTATACCTATCTCTATTAGATCTCGCTCTTGTTCATGATCGTGAAGGGATTGACAACCCCTTTTTCGTGTTGTGTGCAATTATTTGTTAGTTTGCATAGGTGCATAGATTGGAGACCTGCTTGTGCCTCCTACTGGATTGATACCTTGGTTCTTAACTGAGGGAAATACTTATCTCTACTTTGCTGCATCACCCTTTCCTCTTCAAGGAAAATATCAATGCAAGCTCAAAAAGTAGCATGCTACTTCATCGTAGGCAAGTACTCGAGGTGACCCGTATACGAGTTCCATGGGGAGCACTGCTTCTGCACCATATTATTTGGGAGAAGGGGGTCTGGCCAGTAGCTCAATTTGGTGTCGTCTTGATTAACCAAAGAACCATCGGCAACTCATCAATCTAGTGCTTGCCTCATTTTCACAATCTATCAAAGGTTCTTATCTTCAGCCCCCGCAACACTTCAGCATTCATCCTTTCTGCCTGTCTGTTGCTCCTTGCCGGGCCACTTTCTCAGATTCCTCTGGATTGTCAGGAAGTTCTCTAGTTTTCAAGAATTGGACTATATGCCGCGCCCATGCCGGAGCTTGAGGCTCAACGACAAAGACTAACGGCATCTCCTCTGCCGTGGGAGAGCTTACCTCGACAGCAAGAACTTGAAGTTCTGCGAGAGAACGCATCTTGCCAGCTAGCATAGGGTTTCCGCCGACAACCTTCTCACCAACGGCTTCAGGGAGCTCTGCTGGGAAATGTTTGCCGGTGTTGAGTTTTCTTCTTTTCCTGGCCAATGCTGATGGAGAAACTGATGGTTGGTTTAGGTGGAATACAAAAGTTCCTCATTCCATAGGAAGCTTCTGCGCAACGCACTTCGACAGGTGTTCGGCAATGCTGGTTTCCGCACGGGGTACGTGTTCTATTTGTAACCCGTTGAAGTGTTCCTCCGGCCTCCTCACCTCTTCCACGTACGCCTCCATCAATGGGCTCTGGTAATCCTTATTCACTTTCTTCACAGTGAGCTGAGAGTCGCCGCGTATGATCAACTTCTTTATCCCCAACTCAATTCCAAGCCCGACAAGGAGTCCTTCATACTCTATTGTGTTGTTGGTGGCATCTTCCCTGGGGAAATGCATTTGGATAACATACTTGAGGTGTTCTCCTGTGGGTGCAATGAGTAACACTCCAGCCCCAGCACCTTGGAGCGAGGAAGCACCGTCAAAGTACACGATTCATTCCTCGGGGGCTTCCTTGCCGGGGAGGACCATTTCCACAACCTCTTCATTGGGTGTTGGTGTCCATTGTGCTATGAATTCTGCCAGTGCTCTACTTTCAATAGTTGTCGTGCTTTCAAACTTCAAGTCGAAACTTGACAGTTCTAATGCCCATTCTACTATCCTACCGGTGGCCTTGGGGTTCCTCAGGATACACTGCAATGAAAGGCGGGTCATAACTGTGATTTCATGAGCTTGAAAGTAATGGCACAACCTCCTCGCCGAGTATTAACTTTTGGACCCCAGAATACCTTGACCTAGCCCCCTGCAATAGGGAGCTGACAAAGTAAACTGGTCGTTGCACCATCTTCTTTCTAGCTAACGCCATCCGCTTACCAGCACCAATTTGTGGCTCCCCTTCATTGTCACCATCAGGCCCTGTCGGTGATAAAGTTGATTTATCACTGAGTGGTTCTGTCGCAGTAGTTTCTTCGCTATCCACTTCTCTTTGCACCACCAAGGCAGCACTAACCACTTGGTTTGTTGCTGCCAGATACAGTAGCATCTGCTCTTGTGGTTTAGGTGTGACCAGGGTTGGAGCAGAGGAAAGGTAAGCTTTTAATGCCCGCAGCCTCCGCCTCTGCCTCTGAAGTACAATTTATCGGACCAGCCTTCTTCAAGATTTTGAAGAACGAAAGGGCACACTCGGCGGATTTTGAAA
This sequence comes from Triticum aestivum, assembly GCF_018294505.1. Taxonomy (NCBI): domain Eukaryota; kingdom Viridiplantae; phylum Streptophyta; class Magnoliopsida; order Poales; family Poaceae; genus Triticum; species Triticum aestivum. Next base: position 358,637,121 of record NC_057801.1, on the reverse strand, counting down.
TGAACCTGCTTAGTGCGGCAACATAGCCGGCCAGACGCCTCACGTCCTTGATGGCCTTCGGGGCTTGGATCTATTCTATTGCCTTGATCTAGTTGTGGTTGGCTTCCATCCCTCATTGAGACACAAAGAACCCAAGGAGCTTGCCTGGCGGAACACCGAACACATATTTCTCTGGGTTGAGCTTCAAGTTGATCTTTCGCAAATTTGCAAAGGTTTCTTCCAAATCTTGAATGAGTGTAGACATGTCCTTGGTTTTTACCAATGTATCATCCAGATATGCTTCAATGTTCCTGTGCAGCTATGGTTCAAAAGCAATCTATACGGCCGTTGCAAATGTAGAACCAATGTTTTTAGCCCAAACAGCATACGTACAAAGCAGTACATGCCACATGGGGTAATAAACGCGGTCTTCTCTTCATCTTCTTTGGCCATGAAGATCTAATGGTAGCCATATTACGCATCAAGGAAGGAGAGAAATCACATGCTGAGGTGGAGTCAACGATCTGATCAATGCACGGTAAGGGGAATGGATCCTTTGGACAAGTTTGTTAAGTCAGTGAAGTCAATACAAAGTCTCCACTTCCCATTTGCCTTGCGTACCACCACTGGATTTGCTAACCAAGTTGGATGCAGTACTCCTCTGACCAAACCTGCTGCTTCAAGTTTCTTAATCTCCTCGGCAATGAACTGTTGCCGCTCCAATGCTTGCTTTCTGACTTTCTGCTTGACGGGACGGGCATGAGGATAGACAGCAAGGTGGTGCTCGATTACCTCCCTGGGAATACCGGGGATGTCAGATGGTTGCCAGGCAAACACATCGACATTCGCCCGCAGGAAGGTAACAAGCGATCTTTCCTATTTGTCGTCTAGGGTTGCAATAATGGTGAAAGTACCATTAGTGCCATCGTGCTGTGCTGGAACTTTGGTTGCTGGAGGGGCAACCTTGGATCTTTTGCCAGCCGAACTTTCCGGCAAGTCGCTACAAGGCGCAGCGCACTCCGGAGAGGCGCACTTCCCCGGTTCCTTGTCGGTGTTCTTGGTGGTTCCCTTAACTTTCTTCTCCTCCTTGGTGGGAGCCGAGGCCTTGACAGCCTCCGATGCGACCACGTCTCTATACATCTTATCCACATAGATGACCACATCTTTCTTATCCGACGGGATGGAGATGACTCCCATAGGACCAGGCATCTTCAGAGTGTGTAGGATCAAAAGTATGTCTAGAGGGGTGGTGATTAGACTACTTGACCAAATAAAAATCTAACCTTTTCCCAATTTTAGTTGTGGGTAGATTTTAGCAATTAGCACAAGTCAAGCAATCAACCTAAAAAGTGCAAAGTAAAACATTGCATATGAAGGTAAAGGGAAGGGTTTGGAGAAGGCAAATGCAATGGAGACACGAAGATTTTTGGCCTTACAAACTTCTTGGTTCAATTCCACAACTTGATGGAGGCTCCCAAGCGACACATAACCAATATAGGAGACACCACTCTCCAAAAGGTAATAAATGGTGAGTTGATGATGAACTCCTTGCTCTTGTGCTTCAAATGATAGTCTCCCCAACACTCAACTCTCTTTCATAGATTTGGATATGGTGGAAAGATGATTTGAGTGGAAAGCAACTTGGGGAAGGCTAGAAATCAAGATTCTTGTGATAGGATTGGAATATCTTGATCTCAACACATGAGTAGGTGGTTCTCTCTCAGGAAATGTATGGTGGAAGTGTAGGTACGTTCTGATGGCTGTCTCTCATATGGAGAAGGGGTGGAGGGGTATATATAGCCTCCACACAAAATCCAACCATTGCACACATTTGACCCATCTCGGTGAGACCGAATAGCTCAACTTGGTGGCACCGATTAGTTCAAAAATGTGAACATTAGGAATCTCAGTCGGACAGACTACAACAACTCGGTGGGACCGATTTGCTAGGGCTTAGGGCAAACCTCATCTTGGTGGCGCCGATTGCGTCAACTCAGTGGGACCGAATTGAAGCAATATGGCAACATAGAATTGGTCAAGCCATCTCAGTGATACCGATTGCAATTTCGGTGAGACCAAAATAATTGCAACTGATAACAGTGAGTTGGCAAGGCCATCACGGTGAGATCGAGATCCGTATTGGTGTGACTGAACTGTTAGGGTTTCTGGTTGTGGCTATGCCATATGAACTCGGTGGCACCGGATAGAAATAATCGGTGGGGCTGAGTTGGAGTTTAGGGTTTTGACATCTTTGGATGGAGAAAGTGGTTTAGGGTTTTGGAGCAATATCACTAAGCATTTGAGCAAGCAAGTCATTAAGCAACACCTCACCCCCTTTTAATAGTATTGGCTTTCCTATGGACTCAATGTGATCTTGGATCGCTAAAACAAAGACGAAGAGTCTTGAGCTTTTGCTAATATATGACCTTAGCATTTTGAGGGGTCCACATTTCTAGTCCATGCCATGCCATTCATTGAACGTACTGAAATATTTATCTTGAATGGATATTAGTTCAATGAGCCATATGTTGTTATGAATTATGAAAACCACCCAGGGGTTAGTTGCACTTTCAGAGTGTTATATGCATAATGGGATGCCGCCATGAACTTGGCCAGTGTTGGACGGCCAAGGATCCTGTTGAATGGCAGGGGAACCTCAACGACATCGAACCCAATCTTCTCAGTCCTGAAGTTTATTTCCCCACCAAATCTTACTGGCAAGGTAATTTTTCCCTTCGGCTAGCTCCTCCCTTGGTTGGTCCCCTGGAAGGTGACAATCTTTTTCAGGTCTTCATCAGAAATTTGGAGCTTTTTTAGCACATTCAACCCTACCCCGCTGTCAACCAACATCTTGGTGACCTTGAGGTTGCAAATTGTTGGCGAAACCAACAACGGCAAGCATCCAACTGCAATAGTGCGATCTAGATGATCCTTGATGTCAAAGATGATGGGCGTGCGGGACCACTTAAGTGGTTCTCAAGCGCTTGCTACTGGTTCTGCCACATTAACCTCACACGCCCATTGCTTGAGCTGGCGGTGAGAGGAGTGAAAGGATGCACCCCCGTCAATGCACATTGCCTCCGTAGCTTTCTGAAACTACTGCTCACTGGTCTCTTCATCATCTTCTTCACTGTCATCTTCATTTTCCTTCTTCTCATGACCCCTGGCGGGCTTCTCTTTCTGCCAATCGGGCTTGCCATGGTGCCCACTGCGGCCACCTCGGCCTTTTCCGCCAGCATCGTTCTGACCTCTCTCCTTGTCGTGCCTTTCATACTCAGCTTTCTGCTTTTCCAGCAACTATTCAACTTGTTTGCAATCCTGGAGATCATGACCCTTGTTCCTATGGATCTTGCAGTATGGCCCGTCAGACTTCTCGGTTTTCTCAGCAGCCGTTGCCGCCCGGCAGTCAGCGCAAGTAGTAGCCTCCTTGCCGGGCGCCTCAGTCTTTGCTTTATTGCCGGTGCTAAGATCACCAGAGCTCTCAACGACCATCACTGCTTTGTCCTTACACTTCTTGTTGCGCTTTCTGTTCTTTTTCTTAGGGGTGGCAGTGCCGTCGTCATCTTCCGAATCGACTTGGACACCAACCTCCTCCCCTAGAAGTCTTCTCCCTTCTTCATCATGAGCGTAGTTGTTCGCCAACGTGTAGAGTTCACTGAAAGTTTTGGGTAATCGAACATTCATCTTGGCCTGCATTCTGCGGTTGCGCACATTCGTATGGAATGTGGCAATCACAGCTGCCGGGTGTATCTTTGGGATGTTGCGGTGCACTCAGCTGAACCTCTGCAAATACTTGCGCAAACTTTCCCCTTCTTTTTGTAGAAGGGCTTGCAAGTCACTAGGTTGCCCCGGTTCTTGATTGCCGCATGTGAAGGCGCCAACAAACTCATTGCATATGTTTGCCCAGGAAGAAATGGAGTCCTCCAGCAAGTGCATCAGCCAAGACCTCACATTAGGCTTGAGAGCCAATGGGAAGTAATTGGCAAGCACTTTCTCATCCCTTCCCCCTGCAGCTTGAACGGCGATTGTATAGATTCCTAAAAACTGTGTCGGGTTCAGTTTTCCATCATACTTCTCTGGCAGGTCAGGCTTGAAGGTGCGAGAAGATGGCCAATGGACTTGCCACAACTCGCAAGTGAAGGCGGGGCACCCTACCTCGTAAGGTATGTACCCGCCTGCACTGGGCGCGGGTTCGTCGACATCGGGTCCATTACGCCTGTCTGGCTGACTACGTGCCTCGCGACGCTGCTCAATGGTGACGCGGGCATCTTCCTTCCTCATGTCGCTCAATACATGGTGTTGATCTTGCTGGAGTTGTGGATCAGATGAGGCCATCAACGCCTCATCGGGATCATCGACGTCTTGGGGTTGCTGAGCTCACTGTGGTTGCCCTTGGGTGGGCTGCCGCGGAGGGGACTGCACCGTAGGCGCGGTCCTCTCAACTTCGCCACCAACAAAGGTTGTCGGTGTCACTTGCGGGCACCGCGAAGGCTCCGCACAAGATGACTTGTTGGCCTCAGCAAACCCAATGAGACTTTGGATGGTATCTCTCCATTCATCCATCTTGTCTATTGCTGGTGGGAAGTTCAGCAACAGCTGAGCCCTGGCCATCGCTTCCGCCACCATCCCTGGCATGGCGTGGGAGGTAGAGCACGACACTGATCGACTCCTGGACGAGCCAAAAGGAGCATTGTTGTGCTTCTGCCGTCTTGGACCAATCACCAAGGCAGTCTGGCACGGCCGAAGTTGTTCTTGAAGGCCAAGTTCCTGATCAGCTGGGCCTTTCCCATGCAGGCACGGTCATTGTGGATCGACGATGCCACTAGGGGTCTTGTCGTGCTCGCCCAGCACGGGACGAGGCGTGCGTCCTGTCGCCGCCCCTCTAGACAATGCAGCCAGTGGATCTTGGCTCGCACCAGAGCGGGTGTCGACGCCATGTTGGTTGAGCTTGCCGGTGGGGTGGGGTGGGGAGGAGGAAGCTGGGCGTCTCCATGACCCAGATTGGCGGAAGCATGATCGCCAGCAAGTTGAAGAGGTTGGGCTGCACCTGCGACCCCAGCCCCTGTTCTAGTTGCAGTGGGAATGTTAGCCGCACCGCCCGCTGCAGTCACCAAATCCGTAGCACCTGCAGCTGCAGGTGACGAAACCTTCGAAGCAGAAGGATGTGTCTCCACACTGCTTCTCTTCTTGGGAGCCATGGACGATGTAGAATATGATGAAGATCGACGTGCTAGTTGCTGCTTCAGGTTCTAGCAAGAGAAGCCCCCTACCTGGCATTCCAAAGATGTCAGCGTGGAAGCACAATCACCTATGGGCAGGGGTGCCCCTTTGTGGTTCGGCAAGGGGACGGTCACATTGCACAAAGAGCAGAAATAGCAGAGGTAGCGTGGCGATGGACAACTCTCCTTTACCCAGGTTCGGGCCGCTTTGCAGCATAGAACCCTACTACTTCTGTGGTGGATTGATCTGGAGGAACACGGAGAGACGACATGCTCCAGCCCGGCAAGGGTGCCTCAGGGGGAGCATCATGCACATACAAGTGTTGGGGGATCTAAAATTTGAAACCTTTTCTAGGTTGCCACGGGCCTCCTTTTATAGCTTAAGGGGCAACCACAGTGGCAAAATAGTCATTTTGGTGTGATTAGATAGCTAACAGTGCTATCTTGCCTAACTCTGCCAGTTGGTACAAAGTGCATTAAATGCACTGCTAGGTGTCGTGTTGAGGTTGAAGCCCGGCAAGCCTGTCATGCTACTTATCCATCTTCTCCTTATTAGCATGACATGCCACCTGGACGGGTGTCAGTAAAGCTAATCTCTCCCCCACCATGCTGCCACGTGTCTGACATGATCCACCTTGTTATTTGATAGCTTGACACCACATTGATTAATGACTTGGGTATGATGAGGTGGAGCGGTGGCGTCTTAGTGAAGGCCTGCCGGCAGGAGCCTGGCGGGTTCTGATCTTGACGACCTTGGAAACCTTGCCGTGGAGAACTAGTCTCGTCCCTCAGGTGGAGCTTCGACCCGGCCAGGCTCTCCTTCTCGGCAAGGGAGGCTCTCCTGAGGTGATCTTCTGTCAACTTGATCTTCTTAATGCTCTCCTTGATCTCACAAAGAGAACTTCCCTGGCTTATCTTTATGTCATGCATTGGTACATGATGTATGATCAACAACACGCATGTGCATGAGTTCGGGCCGCAAACGTGAATGTTTGTTGCACCGACACTATGGCATGGCTAGTGTAGTTTATCTTCCACTACATAATGTCTAGGTTGTATTTGGTTGTTTGTCTTCAAAGACATTGTCGTCTTGAAGACTTTCATAAAAATCGCCTATTCACCCCCCCTCTAGTCGATAACTAGCACTTTCAATTGGTATCATAGAAAGGTGCTCCCTTGTTCTGTGTGATTCGGTTTAACCACCTGGAGTTTTAGCTATGTCAACTGCAGGGATAATCAAGGTCTCTGTTGCGTGCCCCATCTTCAATGGCACTGATTACCCCTACTGGAAGAATAAGATGAGCATACATCTTGAAGCCATTGACAACGAGCTCTGGTATGTCGTCAAGACTGGCGTTCCCAAAGTCAGTGATGGTGTCACCGCTGCTAATGTCAAGAGGTTCGCGCAACTGGACTCAACTGCCAAGAACATCATTTGTGGTCATCTAACCAAAGGGCAGTATGGCTGTGTGAGTGCTCTGGAATCTGGGAAGCTAGTCTGGGACTGGCTGTCCAAGGTCAACGAATGAGTCTCAACTCAGAGAGACTCAAGAATCGACGTGCTTTGCAATCTGTTCAACCGATTCAAGAGGAATGACAATGAGAATGTCCGACTCACTTTCGACCATCTTACTGATATCAAAAATGAGCTTCGCGCACTTGGCGCCACTGAGATCACCAAGCATGAAGTCATGAAGAAGCTATTGAGATCACTTGGCAGCTCATTTCACACCCTATCGCTGATGATCCAAGAACACCCTGACTTCAAAGAACTCGATCCATCTGATATACTTGAGAGGCTCAACACACATGAGATCCAACTATCTGAGAAGAGAGATATCTATGGTCCCAACTATGGCCAATCTCGTCCTTTGAAGGCAAAGGTTGTATCCTCATCTGAAGAATTTGGCTGCAGTTTCGATGATCATGAAGACTTAGGCAAAGAGCTAGCAATGCTTGTGAGAAAGTCCCAGAAGTTCTCCAAGAAGAATTGCTTCGGAAAGTCATCAAAATCTAGCTCCAAAAATGCCGATGCTTCCACTCGTGACTACAAGAAGAGAACATGCCACAAATGCGAGAAGCCAGGCCACTACATATCTGAATTTCCTCAGTGGGACAAGGAAGCAAAGAAAAAGAGGAAGAGTAAGGAATATGACTCTGACGAGAAGAAGAAGAAGAAATCCTCAAAGTCTTGTTCAAAGTCTTCATCTCACAAGAAGAGTTCATCTGGCAAGGCTCGTGCTTTCATTGGCAAGGAAATGGATTCAAAGGAGGAGTCTGCTTCTGTGTAGGCCGAGGAAGAGTTGAAGGAGGAGTCTGACTCTGGCGTTGCGAGTCTGGCTCTAGCTTCGGCATTCGTCGCCAAGTCTATCTTCAACACTGAAGACAATGGTCATGTCGCCAATGCTGAAGCTAATGATGACGACCACTCTACTCCTACCTAGTGCTTCATGGCAAGAGGTGCTAAGGTAAACTCACGCAATGCTTACTTTCAAACCTCTAGTGAAGATGACTATGATTGTGAATCCAAAACCAGCTATAAAACTCTTGCTAAAATTGTAACTAAGCAACAAACAACCATGGAAAAGGTTCAAAAATTGCTAGACAAAAGCGATGACCTGTTGGACGAGGAAATGAATCGAACTCAGTACTTAATCGAAGACATCAAAAATCTCCAAGATAAGTACGAGGAACTTGAAAGTCGTCATGAAACCCTCTCAGCTACTCATCAGAAGCTTTCCTATGATTATCTTCAAAGGAAGCAAGATCTAGAGAAACTGAGAGCGTTTCATGAAGATCTTCAAGAGGAAAACGATTCACTACTCGCTCAAACAGATCAGTTCCGCTCAGGAAGATTTTGTGCCACCTTGCTTAAAATGCCTTGAGCGTGACAATGCTATCTCTACTGCTGAATGTTCTACTGCTTCTGAAGTTGCAATATCTTCAACTGTTGATGTGGTAACTAAACCCTCTTCAGAAGATCCCGCTAATATTGCTGATGAGAATGCCAGGTTGAAGACATTGCTTCAAACAGGCATGTACAAAATCCTCAAAGGATATCAGACTCTATGTGATGTCCTCAACAAAATGATTCCAAACCAAAACCATAGGAAAGAGGGTGTTGGTTTTGAGAGGAAAATGAATGTTGATGGCTCTTACGGGAAGCCTGAGAAGTACACCAAAACTATATGGATTTTTGCAAAGGGACCTTCACTGGATCCATCCACCTTATCTGGTTTCACTTGCGCTAACCCTGTTACCGTTGATGAGTCATTTGACTCCAACTATAAACTTGTCAAGAACCAGAACAGTGAAGTGTTTGCCAGGTTTATTGGAACTAACAGCAGGAACGGGTCACCTGTGAAGAAGAACTGGGTTCCTAAAAGTCGTCTTGAGAAGCTTCCCGTGAATGTCATCATGACACCACCAGGGAAGATGACAAACCAAAGACCAAAGGCTTCATATGACCCAGAGGCTTCATACAAATAGAGGACCTCATATGGTCACCCTAACGACAATGTTTTGAAGGGAAACTATACTCAGACTCATGAATCTGAGCATGTTTCTTCAAACCTCTATGTTCACAAATCAAAGAACTTGTCTGCATATTCTTTCGAGTATTATTCACCTCCTGCAAAACTATTTGCTAGGGCTTCAAAACCAAAGTTCTCAGATGCTGCACTTAGACTCATTGCTTCTAAGCCACCCCTTCAGATGTGGGTGGTTAAGAAGAATTAACTTCTCTTGCAGGGTCAGGTCTCCAGCTGAAAATCATTCACTTATGAAGACAATGTTGGGGACCTAAAACATCTTGTTGGACGCAAGATAAAATGCCAAAATGGTCTTACCATTTACTTTGTCCATGGATTTCTTGATGAACATCCTATCATACCATCAAAGAATCTTACATTTCATAATAGCATATGCCGTGAAATGTTTCTCCTTTACAATACTCTTTGTGAATCCTATCCTACTAACTGCATTTAGGGTACCACTCTGAAAGCTACTGAATGGATCATGGACAGTGGATGCACTAACCACATGACTTGTGATAGAAGTCTTCTCATGGATTCTACTCTTCGACCATCTACAAAAAGCCATATCACATTTGCTGACATAGGTAAAAGCAAGGTATTGGGTCTAGGTAGAGTTACTATCTCAAAGGATCAACACATGGATAAAGTGATTCATCTTGAATCCCATGGATACAACTTAATGATTGTCTCAATGCTTTGTGATCTTGACTTGATTGTGATATTGGGAAAATATCGATGCCTTGTGCTAATGGCTTTTGACAAATCTAAAGTCTTCGAAGGTTATGAAAGGATGATCTGCACATGGTAGATTTCTCTGCAGGACCACAGCTTGTCGTATGTCTTCTACCAAAGCTTCAGAGTGATGTCTTTGGCATCGAAGGCTAGGGCATGCTGGCATGAGGAACTTGGACACTCTTGTGAAGGAGAAGCATATCATTGGCATCGAGGGCGTCAAGTTCAAGAAGGACCATCTATGTGGTGCTTGTGAAGCCGGGAAGATGACTAGGGCAAAACATCTGTTGGTGCCATATCTGCCTTCCTGTGTTTTGGAGATTGTTGACAGAAACAGGTATGGATTGATTTGTTTTCAATTGCATACATAGAGAAGTAGTCCATACAGAACCTTAGAGAATGCTATCTCTGGTGCTAAGTTCGAGGAACTTCACCGAAGTATATCTGCGCTAAAGAGAAGAACGAGCTACATCTATTGAAGACATGTAGACGAGAAGATTGATTTGAAGAGTTAACCTCTTGAAACTTCATTGCTGAAGCGAAGCAATTGGTTCAGAGTTGTTGTCCGAAGAAATTGACTGCAGAGAATGGAAGTCGAAGAGAAAGTGAAGACGTATTATTCATTTCGTTGTTCTTCTTTCATTCATTTGAGTCATAGGACCTCCGTACTATTAAGAGGGGTATAGGTTCTCGAAGCTTAGATCCACGGTGATGCTTAGCCCAAAACCTATGAAAGATGCGAGAGAAATTTCTTTATGCTCCTAATGATTACCTAACAGTAGTTGTTCTTTGTGCTGCAGGAGATATCTTTCGAACTGAGGAGCTAGCATTACTTACTCCACAAATAATGTTACCGTTGTGCTCTATTTCTAACCGTTGGACTCGTATCTTCCAGCCATTGGCTGCTCCTCATGTCCAATTTGGTCATTTCCCATTAGGGAAGGCTGCGGCTATAGATAGCCACCGCGCTCCAACATTGCCCGTTGGCTGCTCCGCTTGAGATTTCTGAGAAGATTGATTTGAGCAACCCCTCTTCGAGTGATTTGACTTTAAGATCCACCGAGAGAAAAATCAAGAGCCCAAACTTAGACAGTGGTTTAGCATCTTAGTAGTTCTGAGTTAGAGTTCTTGTAGCTATTACTCTTGAGAGCTACGCACTCTCAAGACGGATAGGTTTCCGCTCGAGTGTCGAAGAGTTGTTGTCTTTACCGAGCTAGATCTTCAGCAACCAACCGTGATTGTGGTTCACGAAGGTCGACCGAAGGTTTGGAGATCGCCAACAAGTATCTACCACGAGTGAAATCAACTGGACTCTGATCAGCTCCGAGTTGAAGGAGAATAGGGCGAACAGAGTTTATCTTCCGTGTTAAGTCACAACCCCTCCAACTAGACTTAGTCCCTTGGTAGAAGGGTGGCCTGGTCTACCAAATCCATCTATCGCCATCGAGCACCACTGGTTCATTCTACTCTGCTGCATTACCTTTGGCAGCTTACTTTTTGTGCTCCGTGACGATAGTTTATCTGATCTACTATGTCTGTTGCATTTCATTCAGTCTATCATCCTCATTAATTATTGTTAGTTGTTCATCCTGTTGTATTCTCTTCTGTCCCTTTAGTCATTCCTATCATTTAGTTATTTCTCCTCGTGTTCACCCTGTTTAGACTGGTGTGCTCGTCCTATGTCTTTTCATTCACCTCTTTACTGTTAACTCTCGTGCTTTTTCTCTCACAATTCATGTCATGTTATGCCTCTTGCTATTACATGTGTTTGCTTGTTGCATTACTATCATTGTAGTTAAACCTATGATATCTCAAGCCCCTACCGTAATTGCTTTCGATGTCGTTAGAAATGCTCCTCAACATCGCGCTTGATTGAGTTCTTTTATATCGTACCTTGTTTCCGCTGCTGTGTTTGGGATCAGTTCAAAACTTTCACTCAAAATTTTGAATCTCGCATTCACCCCCCTTTGGACGATATACTCTCGGTCCTAACAATTGGTATTAGAGCAGGTACTCCCTGTCTCTGTTTATTAAAGGTCTAACGTCCTTGGAGTTTTGAGTATGTCATATGCAGGTAGAGCCTCGCACTCTGAAAGATACCCTATCTTCGATGGAAATGATTATCTGTACTAGAAAGAAAGAATCAGAATCAGAATTTAAGCCATCAACATAGACTTGTGGGAGATTGTCAAAAATGGATACACCATTCAGCAACTTGATGCTCCCACTTCCGATGACAAAGCTATGCTACGGTTGAATGCACAAGAAAATGACATTATCTATGAAAGCATTACCAAAGAAATTTTCATTCGGTATCAAAACCTTGACACTGCAAAGCAACTCTTGGATGCTATAAAAATGCTCATGAAGAATTCGTTGCCAGAACAGATCCTCACACTCAAATGCTTCATGCCATGTTTGCTGGTTTCAGAAGTCTTCATAAGGAAAGTGCTATGGAACTCACTGATTGATTGACAAACATTGTCGAAAGACTTCATCCACGAGGAGTAATTGATATCGCCAATAGAGATGTGGTCAACAAGCTATTGAGTGCCCTTGATCCAACCTTTGATCCCATTGTAGCTGAAATCAAGCAAAGACCAGACTACGAAGTATGTTGAGATCATGACGCTATTGCCCATTCATGAAGAAAAGATGGAACTTGAAAATGGAGATCAAGAATCTTCTTCGGAAAGTGAAGGGGAAATTCTTTCAAATTATGGCAACTCACAAGAAGAAGATGTTGAGAATCAACACACTATCACAAGAGAACTTGAAATGCTCATAGAAAGGCTAAGTGATCTCAGAAGACAAAATATATGCCTCAGAAATGATGATGAATTTGACTTGCCTAAATCTTCAAGAAAGTTACCTCCGAAAGAAATGAAGTGCTTCAAGTCTAAACAATTCGGTCATCTCATAGCAGACTGCCCTTGCTGGGAAGGAAAACCCTGCAACAGATGGAAATATCTTCACTGCAATGGATTTACTCCAATGAATCGTCATACTAAGATCTCGAAGAAAAATGAATATTCATCATGCTCTTCGATGAGGCCAGTCACTGACGCGTAATCCAAAGCAACTATCGAATCCAATATGAAGAAAATCTCATAGTTGAACAGAGTATGTGCTAAAATGAAAATGGATTCTAAAGATGGGACGTCCGATGGGGAGCTTCATAGAAGGGTATGAAGGAGCAATGCCTTCGTTATCTATGAATCATCTAAGAAATCACTCGAATAAGATACTCATGATGATTCTTCAAGTAATGATGAACCAATTGCATTCTGTCTCATGGCAAAGCCATCTAAGGATCAGGTATCGGCAAAACACCAAAAATCCATGAATGGCTATTCTCCTGAATACATTGCCTATGCTAAACTTGTTAAGATTGCAAAATCTCAACAAGATGAGCTTGAAATGCTTGAGAAGAATCTTAGGAAAACCGAAGGATTACTTGTCCAAGAGATGGAGAAGAATCAAAAGTTGATCGAAGGGCATGATGCTTTTACTTTAACTATCGATGATCTTTCCAACCGATATGATTCCCTTTCGGTCGACTTCGAGAGTTTATCAGATGAAATCCTTAACAGGAATCAAGAACTCGAGTCACTGAAAGAATCTCATAACGCACTTGCGAAAGAAAAAGCTTCTCTCTTCACCGAGCAATCTGTTTGACTTCCTGATGATTTTGTGCCTCCTTGCTTAAAATGCCTAGAATGTAGCAATGCTGACTCACATGCTGAAACATCTAATGCTGTCATCAAGAACATTGCAACTACTATGAATGATATTTCTAACCCCTCTCCCAAGGAATTTGTTGCTATCTCTGATGAAAATTGTAAACTAAAGAACTTGCTTGAGATAGGAACGCTAAAGAGCCTCAAGGGGCATCAAACTCTCTATGATGTTCTCAAGAAGTCAATACTGCACAAAAATCCTCGAAAGGAAGGACCGGGTTTTGAAAGGAAACTCAATGTTGATGGAAGCTACTGGACTCCCGAATAGTATCCTCGAACGAGTTGGGTTCTTGCTAAAAGCAAAACTCTCGACCCTACAATTCTGTCAGGATATGATACTCCCATCACTGTTGTTTCTGATGACTCGAACTACAAATTTTTCAAACAACAAAATGGTAAGGTATTTGCTCGATATGTTGTGACTAACTGCAGGTCTGGTTCACCCAAAAAGCAAATCTAGGTGAAGAAGTGCATCATTGACAGTCTATCTGTCACTTCTAACTTGAACATGTAGAGTGATTCTCTTAAAGGAAATGATTATCATTCACAAAATGGCGCAGGAAGTTTCTCGAATGGGTATCGGTCAAACAGAAGGAGTACATGTGTACCTCCTCAAATCATTATACTCATGTCTCTAGAAATAACTTCAATGCATATTATATGATTACTCTCGAAATACACAGGTGATCTACAGATCTCGCCGAAGGAATATTCATGCTCAGATGAAGCAAATGAGATCCTCGTTGTCCATGCAAGTGTGGGTTGCAGAAAAGAACTAACCCTTCTTGCATGACTTATCTCACAGATTCTACTCATTTATCCTTAGTCCCGAGATCTATATTATTGGTGCTAGTTCTTTGTGGTTTCATTCATATTCTTTGCTTTTCGATGTGTTTGTGTTTTGTTCGAATGTCAACTCATTCAGAGCTTAGTAGTTTTGTGTTTTTCTCTCATTTGACCGAGTGTTTTGATTCGGAGCCTGTTATCCCTCTATTCTTTCTTATCCAATCTATGTTGTCCGTCATAAGCATGCAATTTGATTTGAAGAAGATTTCAGTCTGACGTCCTTGGCCACGAATGAAATCAACTACCTTAATCTGTTTTTGGCGTTTGCCCTTCTTCAAATCTTTCGGCCTCCCATCAGTTTCCGAGATTTTCGCAGGAAACGGTTGACACGTGCCCACGATTCTCATGATCGTGCTTGTGTTCGTTGAATGTGGAATGTCCCGCGTTTGTAGGTCGTAGATTTCAAAAGTGGTTCTGCTTGCGGGCTATAAATACCCCTCATGGCTTCTTCTTCCTCACTTCTTCCTCAAACCCTCATCCGCTCTCCTCCCAAGCCCATGCTTGAAGCAACTCCGTCGAAGTGCCTCGCCGTGCAACTCCGGTGAAGTCTCATCGCCGTTGGTCATGCTAGTGAGGTAAATCTTTCTTCCCGCATTGCCGTAGTCGATCCATGCTGCCAAGTTAGGGCGCCTTGATCTGGAACTAGCCCTTTCCACTTCTCTGTTCTAGCGCAGTTCTTACCCACGCATTTTCTTTGATTTATTTCCTTGTAGTAGATCCTTAGGAATCACTAGGTTATGACTGGTATGGTTTGTAGTTTTACCCTCATACTAGTTTTCCTGGATCTAGGGTTCATGAGTACTTTTTTGAAAGATTAGATAGTTGTTACTCTGCCTTAATCATTCTATGGCATGTTACAAATCTATCAATGATGTCTTCTCAAGGTATACCATGGATTCTTTGTTTCTTCCAAAAACATTTAGTTTTCATTCAAAAATGCTTCTGCGCATGTTTATGACACTACCCTGTTTTCCCTCGCATCTATTTTGTTTTACAGGTTGGTCATGGCACTAAGTTCAGAAGAGCGGTCTAGTTCTGAAGGAGAATTGCCTCCGTTGCCTCCCATGTTTGAACGTATGAGATTGACTGGTGGAGAAAATCATCAAAGCCACGCAAGACACCGAAGAAGAAATCCGAGTCTAAATACGAAGAAGAAGATGATGATATTCCCTCAGCTCACAGTTAGCCTGAGGATGAACTAGTCACTGACGCCATGAGACTTTTCTCCGATGGAAATCCTAAAAAGGGTGGTCATGGCAGAGAGAAGAATACAACTGCTGAGATGTCTGATCCCGAAAGTTATAAAACTACACCTGGAGTTGAAACTACAACTGAGAGAAATAACAGGCTACAAAGGATTCACCGTCATTGGGCGAAGAAATGGTTCAATTATGAAAATGTTCTGAGAAAATATCAGATCATGTTTGCCTTCACTCCACCTTGGAATGACTGCATTGCTGAGAACTACATCGGCCCAACGATGAAAAGGTCAGGCCTCCGCTGCCTTCAAATGCTCATGCAGACTCCCTCAAAACCATCGTTGATTTTGCCAAGGAAGTGAAAACAGAGCCAAGGCCAAAGCCAAGCGTGAATGTGGCACCCCGATCCGCATGGAGCAGGGGGCCTTCGCACGTCAGCCCGGGATAACACCTGACGCACGACAGGTCCATGATACAGCATTCCAGGTACAAGAATATTCACCAAATACATGTGTATATGATTACATCATTGATGAATACAATTATCTGGCATAGCCCTAAGGCTATTTAACTGGCAGCGGAAGTCTATTAAATGGCGGCGGAAGTCTTGGTTTGGCAGCATATCACTCTGGTTGGGCTCCAAAACTCACAGGACTGGCAAGATTACGGCCTAGCACGACGGAACAAGCAAACAATTCGAGCACGACCTACAAAATTGGCATGACACGCCAGGTCAGTACATTGAATGTACTTGCAAGACAACCAAATACATAGCATCCAAACAAACAGATGACAAAGCAAGAACCAAGCATATGCAACAACCTATCTCATAGCAGAAACTAAGCATGGCATGGTATTAACTAGAATCATAAATCAAACAAAGCACCAACATCATGGCATCTAATAGCATGGCAATAGCATGGCATATCAAACTTACTTCTAACATGGAAACGGCAAAACATGGCATAGCATAGCATCTTGATCATAACATGACATTATCTAAACATGGCATAAGTTCAATCAAAACATGGCATGGCATCATGAAACTATGCTGAAAATAAACTACCAATCATATCCGATTCTGACATAACATGTTAACTGTGTGCGACCATCTCATATTCTACCATGGTTCTTTAAATGCAAATAACAAATTACTACTCATGCAATGCAACCAAACTTGTGCACTGAGTCCCTCGGACTCTCTTTCCAACGGGTTGCCTCGCAACCGAACAATGATCATTCACGGAGCACAAACAGAACCATTCTCGGTTCCATGGGTTACCTTGTAACCAAACGGTGATCACTCCTGGATCACAAACGGAACCATTCTCGGTTCAACGGGTTACCTTCTAACCAAACGATGATCACTCCAGGATCACAAACGGAGCCACTCTTGGTTCAACACTCACCAAGACCTCGTCTCGTGATCATATCAACACATCCTCGTGGTTACTCACGACTACCTCATAGTCCAAGTCACCACATTATTTATTAATCATCAGCTTAATTATTTCAGGTTTATCCTCCATTTCGACCAAGACCCGATAGTGTGACCTGCTACAAACTTGTTCCCATGACCGAGGACGTGGCTATCGATAGATGAAATACACTCTGCAGAGGTAGCGCACTGTACCCACACCAAGGAACCCATAGCCTCGCACTCCCATTCGGGTGGACCAACGACACTCCAACAGAACCGTCCTACTGCCGTGACACTCTCCCGGCCACTCTAACTCACTCCCCACTGGGCTAAGTCATGGGTGGCCCCGTGTCTACCCCAGACACCAACGGCCACCGTCGTGGCAAAACGGCTACATCATGGCAAAACGGTCCCAAACGGGGACATGAGCTCAAAACCAACTACGGGCACACAAGGTTATGTCTGCTTACCGGGCCAGGGTACCGCACGCCCATAACCTTCCCTCATTGGAGGCACCGGCGAGAGGCATGACAATAGACCCAGTTAGGGCCTGCCCATAACAGGCAAATGTGGTTGCACTAGAAAGAAAAGCTCGATTTGGTGGCACTATGACTCGATCCCATCGATGACGGAGGAGGTTTGTTATTAAGTCATATTATTAACTTCTCCATCATCAATCATCATGCAAGCATTTTTAACATGAATGCAACAACTAGCATGCAACATACGAATGCTTTAATAAAATACCACGCTTCTCAAGTGAACAACTATAGCACAAAGAACATGACAATACCAAGTACTAGCAAATCAATGGTGTATCACAATCATCATAACATTTTATAACGATGACATGAAAATAAAGTAGTGGCATGGCATTATCAATAACAATATTCCAATTATCATGGCAAAAGATATCATGAAAACACAAGCATGCATGTTAAGCATAATAGAGTAACTGCAAACGAAAACGATAAGAAACATCTGCAACTACAAACACACAAGGTGCAAGCAAAGTCAACATGCAAGTTCGGGGCTCATGATAAGAGGTTGGCTTGCCCGGGGGTCGAGGAATACTCCAGGAAAAAGTGTCGAACGATCGCGAAAAGATTTGCCGGAAATCGTTCTCTCTCAGAGGGGGCTGTTTATGGGCAAGGGAAAAATGGTCATTTTCAGAATGTGAAATCATGGTGAAAATGACTCCATCAGAACGGGCTCGACGAAACGAAGACGTGGGCTTTGGAATCACCTGGTTTGGAGCTACGGTTGAAAAGTTGTGGCCATTCACTCGATAAGCAGAAAAATAAACAGATTCTGTTCATTTTGGCTGCTAACGAGTGAACGTTCACAAACTAGTTGGTTCGGCTGGCGGGGCTGGGCTGAAGGCATATTTGCAGAAATACACTTCCCATGCAGGGAAACGGCTTCGTAGCGGGGGCGCCGCCACTTATCCACGCTGGCAGTACCAGTCAACACGGCAGAGGCGGGGCCGGGCGCCTGGGTCGCTGTCAGGTGGGGTCAGGGAAAAGCGCGGGGCTCGCCTGGCCAGGTCAACGCCTCCTCTTGGCCGTCTCCTTTTTCTCCTCGACGCGCGCCAACGGGGCAGAGGACGGCCGCGCTCCGGCGACGAGCCCCGGCGACACGGGCCACCTCCGGCGAGGCTCCGACCACCGGCGTGCTCCCCGAGGAGTGGAGCATCCTGTGGGGGTCTCCATTTCCGGCGAGGAGGACTGGGAAAGGAGCAGCAGGGCTTGCGGCGGAGAAGAGCTTCGGCCACCGTCGAGCAAGTGCTCTGGTAGGGGAGAGGAAGGGTCGAGGCCATGGGGAGGCTCGACGGACTCCGGGTGAGGCTATGGTGGAGTCTAAATGGCATGGAGCGCACAGGATCGCCGGAGTCGAGAGGGACCCGAGGCGGCGACCACGACGGTGATGGAAGAGAAGGAGCGACTCCGGGGACAAGAGGAGGGGTTGGTGAGGCGTGGAGAGATGAGGGGGGCTGCTGGAGTGCTCGAGGGGGTCGCGGGCGGGCTATTTATAGCCGGGCGAGGAGCACCGGAGCCGGGCACCGCCGAGCGCGTCCGACCGAGGCTCTGCCGGCTGCAGCAGTCATGGGGGGGGGCACGGGAAGCCGACAAGGAGGAAGCAGACGTGATGTAGAGGCTCACGGAGACGAGCAGAGCTCGCAGATGAAAGGAGGAAGAGGACACCGGGGTGGAAGACGACAGGCTCATGGGCACTCACTGTGCGGCCATTGGAACGGCTCGCCGGAGAAGAAAACGGAGGGGCCAGAGGTCCAGGGGGAAGTGGACGCCGCAGTGGTGCTGTAGGACACTAGTGGCGAGGCCAGCGACGGTCGGAGCAGCACTGCCGATGAGAACAGTGGCTAGAGCACCGTTTTGGCTGGCTTCCCTCGTGGTCACCACAGACAAGGCGCGCTCTGGAGTTTTTACTAATGCCAGCTCATGTCTACCGCGTAGTCCGTCGAAGATATAGTGTTACTATGGTAAAGAAACGGGTAGAGACAAAGGGTGCTGAGTAAACTAAGCTCCACAAGTTTGCTGTTGCAAACTTGGCAACATGCTAGAGATAAGACCAGAGAGATTAAAAGGTAAAATAAATGTCTGGCAGGCTTAGGGTAGAAAGGACTACAGTCCTGGAAGTTATGAGCCATTAGGACAATTATTTAACATAGTTGCTTTGCAACTGCTAAAATATGTCCAGAAAACAAAAGAGCAAGAAACACTCACTAGGAGTGTTGGATTGATCTCCCACTTGGCAAATCTTCATGATTTGGTCATAACTAGATGTTGTAAAAAGATCACACCAAATGGACTTGCCAAATTGGTACTTGCTTCACAAGCATCACTTTTGACCAGAAACTTGGGAAACTTCTAGGAAAATATTGGCTACATGAAATGAGCCAATCTCCTGGGTAGGTGGGTCATATGGATAAGAGAAGGCTTGGGAATATTGTCAGCCATAATGGAGCAAGATAAAATATACTTGCTTCACAAACTGAAAATCTGGACAAAAAAGAAGAATTGCTCTTGTGCTCACATAGCTCAATGAAATGAGCTGAATTTGGGTTAAGGCTAATGATTTGGGATACTTCAGAGGATGGCAAAGTTTCATCCCATTTGGAATCTCTATGAAGGTACTTCCTTCACAAAGTTGCATTCTGGTCAGAAACTTTGAAAAATAGCACAGGGAGCTAGGATGAATGGATTGAGCTCATCTTCAGTATCCATGGGTGATTTATGAATATTAATCACCCTGCCAATTTGCAGCTCAATAGGAGTTATGAATAAGTCACTTCCTTTGAATTTTTTTAGAGAAGGCGGAAACTTGCATTGGATCATGTGCCCAATTTTTGATCTGTGGACCATGAGATGATGATGGAACTAGTGACTATATAGCAAGGACAAGCTCCACCATTTATGTGGGAATTTTCTCTGCTATAAAAATAATAGTTCCTTTAGAAAATGGCAGAAATGCAATATTGGTATAAAATAAGAAGAGGCAATTTTCCTTATTTAATTATGGCCAATATAATTCCAGAGCTTGGATTAGGCATAATTATCAACTCCTCCAATTCACATGAATTTAGGAGATGACTAGCTATGCCTTTAGATTTTATTCCTCAGGAAGGCAAGAAATGGAATAAATCATAATTAAAAAATATTGCATGGGATTAGGCAATATTTTTGCACATCCAAGGTTGAAAAGGATAGGAGGATCTCTAGGAACAGACGGGATGATCAACAAACTAGGGAAAATGATAGCCCCTTTGAAATCACAAAGGGCATATTCAAATCCCAAAATTTGGAATTAGGGTTTGAGAGGGTTTGAGATGATGCAAATGAGATCTTGCCCACTGAAAAAGACATGAGCAAGTTTTGAAAGGTTGGAAATGACAAGAAAGTCATCGGCAAAACTCAGGGGAAAGATTTGAAAAATGAGTGCCAGGAAGAAATAACAACACAAAATTTGATAACCCAATTTTGGGGCTCTTACAGTGAAGCCATGGCTACAAAGAAAAATCAAGTCGAAGAGAGAAACGCCGCGCTGACTCAGCAAGACGTACAGAAGAAAAAGGATCGTACTTCAAAAGGAAGCAAGTAAAAAAAGCTAGTTTCCCCTCGAGCTTCCCGAAAGAAATCTGTCGCCAGGAAATCCAAGAAGGTCGCTTCTGGCTCGTCTGATGAGTCTTCTGATAAAAATGCTCCCGGTGAAATACCCATGTATGATCAACATGCTCTTCTAAACAAGCCATACAAGACTCCCTCTCTAATGTAAGTTTCATCACTCTAAGGAAATGATAAAGGCAAAGGTGTCCCGTCTTTCGATGAGATGATGGATATCCCTTTGGTGGAAGTCGACTTTGACGATCCGACTACGAACGTGCGAGGACGCCGCGCCTTAGCAATCGCTAAACCAACTCCGAGAGGTTATTGACCACGCCGGAGCACGATCAACCTGACCACGAGGGTCTGTTTCCTGCGAGCAAACGAAGAACAAGCAAGAAACTAAGATTGCAATCTGGATATTGCGAATAAAAGATGAAAGCTTTATTGATCAAGGTGGGGTTCTGTGACGCCTTTATCTGGTCGTTGAACACAAACGAAGTACGCGAAGTTGCAGCTATGGCGAACTTTTAATCTAAACAAAACCCAAAGTCTAAACGATGCCCTAAGGGTTGTATATATGGAGGAAGAGAGAGGGAATTTCGTGGCCCTTGGTGGAGGGGTCCGAAATCAACCCTATCTCTTGTTTCCCCACACATACGGACTCTAAAAATAGCCTATACTTATGTATTTCGAAATTACATGGGCCTGGCCCAATAAAAAGGTGACGCAGCACCTATAATAGCCTCGGGACGAAATTTATGAAGTGGCATCTTGTATATTTCGTCCAAGGCTTCATGCACCCATTATGGTGGCTTCAAAGTCCTGAAATCATCACTTGTAACTCCGTTCTTGTTCCCCTTGCGCATGGCATCATCTCCATGCTTGTTCTTGCTCCAATGTTCATCCTTCTCCAAGCTAGGCCCTTCATTTGTAAGCAAAACAAATATATCCAATTTAGGCAGCATCATATTCTCATGAACATTAGAATCATTACCAAGAAACGAAAGTACCTGATAACTTAATTGGCGTGCGCGAGCTCTAGTAATTGGTCCCGTATATGTAGCAGTAGGGGCTGTGGGTGTAACAATGGTATTGATGTCCTCATCATCCTCCCCTTCTTGAAATGAAGTCGTCCTCGACGGAAACTCATCTTCCTCACCCAAATAAGGCTTCAAATCTGCAATGTTAAAAGTGGGACTAACCCCAAAATCTGCAGGCAGCTCAAGTTTATATGCATTATCATTTATTTTCTCTAACACCTTAAAGGGACCATCAGCACGTGGCATTAGCTTTGATTTGCGCAAATCAGGAAATCTATCCTTACGCAAATGTAACCAAACAAGATCTCCAGGTGCAAACACAACATGTTTTCTACCCTTATCTCCAGCAAGTTTATATTTAGCATTCATACGCTCAATGTTTTCCTTAGTTAACTCATGCATTTTTAAAATCAATTCAGCATGTTGTTTAGCATCAAAATTAACCTTCTCCGAAGATGGAAGAGGCAACAAATCAATAGGTGCACGAGGTAGGAAACCATACACAACTTCAGAAGGGCACATCTTAGTAGTAGAATGCAATGAACGATTATAAGCAAATTCAATATGAGGCAAGCATTCCTCCCACATTTTCTTATTATTCTTCAAAACAGCCCTAAGCATAGTAGACAACGTTCTATTGACTACTTCAGTTTGTCCATCAGTTTGGGGGTGACAAGTAGTACTAAAAAGCAGTTTAGTCGCCAACTTAGCCCATAAACATCTCCAAAAGTGGCTAAGAAATTTAGTATCACGATCTGAAACAATAGTATTTGGCACACCATGCAAGCAAATAATTTCACGAAAGAACAAATCAGCAACATTAACAGCATCATCGCTTTTATGACATGGTATAAAGTGTGCCATTTTCAAGAATCTATCCACGACAACAAATATGCTATCCCTCCCCTTCTTTGTTCGAGGTAAACCTAAAACAAAGTCCATAGATATATCCTCCCAAGGAACACTAGGTACAGGCAAAGGCATATATAAACCATGAGGATTGAGTCGTGACTTAGCTTTTTGACATGTAGTGCATCGAGCAATAAAACGCTCAACATCCCGTCTCATCTTTGGCCAAAAGAAATGTGTAGCAAGTACGTCCTCCGTCTTCTTCACGCCAAAGTGTCCCATTAATCCTCCTCCATGCGCCTCCTGCAACAACAAAAGACGAACGGAGCTAGCTGGAATGCATAGCTTGTTAGCACGAAACACAAATCCATCATTAACGACGAACTTGTTCCACATTCTTCCTTCTTTACAATTCTGCATTACATCTTTAAAATCAGCATCATGCACATATTGATCTTTGATGGTCTCCAAACCAAATATTTTGAAGTCAAGTTGTGAAAGCATAGTATAGCGGCGAGACAATGCATCAGCAATAACATTTTCTCTTCCCTTCTTGTGTTTAATGACATAAGGAAAAGTCTCAATGAATTCAACCCATTTAGCATGTCTACGATTCAGTTTAGCTTGACTTTTAATATGTTTCAAAGATTCATGATCAGAATGTATAACAAATTCTTTGGGCCATAAATAATGTTGCCATGTTTCTAAAGTCCGAACAAGAGCATATAATTCTTTATCATAAGTAGGATAATTCAGACTAGGCCCACTCAATTTTTCAGAAAAGTATGCAACAGGTTTGCCATCTTGTAATAACACACCGCCTAATCCAATTCCACTAGCATCACATTCAAGCTCAAAAGTCTTATTAAAATCAGGAAGTTGGAGTAAAGGAGCATGTGTCAACTTATCTTTCAATACTGAGAAGGCTTCTTCCTGTGCGGTACCCCAAAGAAAAGGCACATCTTTCTTTGTAAGCTCATTGAGAGGTGCAGCAATGGTGCTGAAATCTCTCACAAAACGCCTATAGAATCCAGCGAGGCCAAGAAAACTCCTCACTTGTGTGACCGTTTTGGGTTGCGGCCAACTCTCAATAGCTTCAATCTTGGCTTTATCAACTTCAATTCCCTGTGGAGTAACAACATAGCCAAGAAAAGATACTCGGTCGGTGCAAAAGGTGCACTTCCCAAGGTTACCAAACAGACGTGCATCACGTAGAGCAATAAAAACATCACGTAAATGTTCCAAATGTTCTTCCAAAGATCTGCTATAAATCAATATGTCATCAAAGTAAACTACCACAAATCGTCCAATGAAAGCACGTAAAACTTCGTTCATTAATCTCATGAAAGTACTAGGTGCATTAGTTAACCCAAAAGGCATGACTAACCACTCATATAATCCAAACTTAGTTTTAAATGCTGTTTTCCATTCATCTCCCAATTTCATACGAATTTGATGGTATCCACTACGCAAATCAACTTTGGAGAATATTGTAGAGCCACTGAATTCATCAAGCATATCATCGAGCCTAGGAATAGGATGACGATAACGAATAGTAATATTATTAATGCCTCTACAATCAACACACATACGTGATGTACCATCCTTTTTCGGCACTAGAATAATAGGAACAGCACAAGGACTAAGGGATTCGCGTATATAACCTTTGTCGAGAAGCTCTTGTACTTGACGCATAATCTCCTTCGTCTCCTCTGGATTGGTACGGTATGGTGCACGGTTTGGCAGTGAAGCACCAGGAATTAAGTCAATCTGATGCTCAATCCCTCGAATAGGCGGTAATCCCGGTGGCATGTCTTGTGGAAAGACGTCAGCGAACTCCTGCAAAATGTTAGTGACAGCAGGAGGCAAAGAGGAAGGCACGTCCTCGAATGAAAATAATGCCTCTTTGCACACAAAAGCATAGCAAACAGATTTGCTGAAATCTAGCTCATCAATATCAGATTTGGTGGCAAATAAACATGCACTTTTCAATTTAATTTCAGAAGCAACACTAGATGGTTTATTATTAGGCTTCATTTGTTGCTCAAATTCTTTTGCCACAATCTGATTTTCACTCTTATTCTTCTCCTGTTTTGCTTTATTAGCTCTATTAATATCATCTTTCAAAATGGAATCAGGAGTCATAGGAAGCAAAGTAATATTTTTATCCTTATGAACAAGAGTATAGTGATTGTTTCTACCATGGTGTACAGATTTTTATCAAATTGCCATGGTCTACCAAGTAATAAGGAACATGCTTGCATAGGTACCACATCACAATCAACATAATCAGCATATGTAGAGATACTAAAATGCACACGAACAGTACATGTTACCTTAACCTTGCCGCTGTTGTTGAACCATTGGATGTAGTAAGGATGTGGATGTGGTCTTGTGGTGAGAGAAAGCTTCTCCACCATCTCCATGCTAGCCAAGTTGTTGCAGCTCCCTCCGTCTATGATGACGCGCACAGAACGTTCCTTCACAACTCCCTTGGTATGGAACAAATTGTGCCTCTGATTTTGCTCAGCTTGTGTGATCTGCACACTCAAGACACGTTGAGCAACTAAACATTCATACTTGTCAGCGTCTTCAGGAGCCATGTATTGCGTCTCATGATCAGAATCATCTCCACCATGTTCTTCACGTGTAATAAGAGCCAAAGTCTCCTCATCATAGTCACTAGCAGACTCATATCCACCATCCGCGGTAGCAATCATCACATGCGGAGATTTGCATTCTCTCGCATAATGACCTCCTCCCTTACAACGACGACAAATAATATCACTTGTGTGCCCTGTTGATGCCATGGAAGAAGAAGAACGCTGTGCAGGTGCGCTCTTGGCAGATAATGGTGGTTGTGCCTGTTTTCTTGTATCACGGCTGGAGGTGGCACCGAATGGAGGTGCTGGTGCAGTTGAAATAGAAGATGCACGTGGTGTCCATGATGAAGGTCGGCCTGCAGAAAAGTCAGTTCGCCCTAATGCTTGTCGATCCTGCACTTCACGTTCAGCTTTACAAGCAAGATGGAATAAACGAGTGATATTAGTATACTCCTTATAGTCTAGAATGGTCTGAATCTCTCTATTTAATCCACCCAGAAAACGTGCAAGCATAGCTTCATTCTCCTCAACAATACCACATCTAATCATGCCAGTTTGTAATTCCTGATAATATTCTTCTATAGAATTTTTCCCTTGTCTTAAACGCTGCAATTTTTGAAGCAATTCACGTTGATAATATGGTGGAACCCAACGCGTACGCATAGCAGTTTTCAAAGCAGCCCAAGTAGTTGGAATAGGATATAATCTACAATGTTCAGACCACCATACACATGCAAAACTAGTGAAAGCACAAACAGCAGCAGCAACTCGTCTCTCCTCAGGATATTGTAAACATGTAAATCGTTGTTCAGTTTCTAACTCCCAAGTAAGATATATATCAGGAACATATCTACCCTCAAATGGTGGAATATTCAATTTCAGTTTAGGAATATGGACATCATCTCGTACCTGAGGTGGTGGTGCAGGCCTACCATTACGAATATATACCTGAGGTCGACCTGCTGGTGGTGGTACAGGTGGCTGCACGTAGTGCTGATTTTGATCAACGTCATCCTCATAATCTCCCACATAATCATCCTCCTTCGCATCAGCAGCAGGAGCCACAGAAGTATCAACAGCAGCACCAACAGTTTGGCCAAACGCAAGAGGAACACGGCTTGCTCGGCGGAGGTCTGTTTCGCGACGTGGAGGTAGTCGTTGTTGTTGTTGTTGGAGAGGTGCGTTAGGTGCAGCGGGTGGTGGTGGTGGAAGACGCGCGAGCAATTCATTAAACTTGTTATCGAGCTTTGTTTCGAACGTCTTCTCAAGGCCAGTGATCTTCTCCATGGCCTCTTCAAAATTGTTCAGCACATCTTGCACTTGTTCAGTCATCATTTGCTGAAACTTATCATGAAGCTCCTTGTTCGATAAATTTTCCCAGTCAATCTCGTCAGCTTGTGATCCTGGCATGGTTAGCAGCAATAGAAACACACAAGAATATGATCCTACAGACTACGAACAAGTGGTGGTGGTGGGTGTCACAAATCCGTCAAGCAAAACTCAAATTCTTACCAGTTCTTACCCAGCAACAGGCGGTGATCGGCAACCGTTGTAGTCAAAACTCTCAAAGCTTGGATAGAGCGATTACCAGGGAGAGTCAAACGCACGACATAGATGTATGTGGAGCTGGGAAGGCTTATAATATGGTAGCAAAAAGGGTCAGCAATAATCAATTCAGAGATGCAAAGTTGAATAAACGCTCAACGACGGTACTGTGCTGGTCCTAGGCTAGACTGTGCTAGAGACGCGAGCCTAGAACACCAACAAAATCACGGCGCGGCACGTAAACAAGGGAGGAGCACACTCTGAATTTTTTTTTCTCTTTTTTTTTGCACTTTTTTTTGCACTTTTTTTTTGCTCCGCAACAAATTTTTTTCGAAAAAGTCTACAAATGGTCTAAAAACTGCCTAGCCAGAATTTTCAAGACTTAGTTTTTTTTTTGAAATTGGAACTATTTTTCTTCTGCGGATGGCTCGGAAGTTGGGGAGTCCTTCTCTGTCACGACTCGGAGTATCGCGTGATCTGGAAATCGAGAACAATGCAACAATTACTGGACTCGGACTAGGACTGGTGGCGGAGATGAATCTGGTGGAACTCGGATTGGTGGCGGAGATGAATCTGGTGGAACACGGACAGGTGGCGGATATATGTTGCAGGTGAACTCGGATTGGCGTGATGGCGGCGGATATGTGGTGGCGTATATGGATTCGGATTGGCGGTGAATATGTGGTGGTGGTATATGGCAACAACGACGATGATGATGCGGTGGTGATATATGGCAGCGGCGACGTGACAACCTGTGAACAGAACTCGAAACTCTAAAAGACTAGACGCTAAGACCAGCAACTAGACACGACGATGCAACCGCAAATTCAACAAAGCAAATACAGAAAAGATTATGCAAGGCTCAGATTGGTTCGGATGGGATGAACTAACCCTAAATTTTTTTTTGGCTTTTTCGTGGACTATAGGTATGAAGAACAGACTCGATCTAAACTACGAAAAACTATAAAATCTCACCGAGCAACCTGGAACTCTGATACCACTTGATAAAGGCAAAGGTGTCCCGTCTTTCGATGAGATGATGGATATCGCTTTGGTGGAAGTCGACTTTGACGATCCGACTACGAACGTGCGAGGACGCCGCGCCTTAGCAATCGCTAAACCAACTCCGAGAGGTTATTGACCACGCCGGAGCACGATCAACCTGACCACGAGGGTCTGTTTCCTGCGAGCAAACGAAGAACAAGCAAGAAACTAAGATTGCAATCTGGATATTGCGAATATAAGATGAAAGCTTTATTGATCAAGGTGGGGTTCTGTGACGCCTTTGTCTGGTCGTTGAACACAAACGAAGTACGCGAAGTTGCAGCTATGGTGAACTTTTAATCTAAACAAAACCCAAAGTCTAAACGGTGCCCTAAGGGCTGTATATATGGAGGAAGAGAGAGGGAATTTTGTGGCCCTTGGTGGAGGGGTCCGAAATCAACCCTATCTCTTGTTTCCCCACACATACGGACTCTAAAAATAGCCTATACTTATGTATTTCGAAATTACATGGGCCTGGCCCAATAAAAAGGTGACGCAGCACCTATAATAGCCTCGGGACGAAATTTATGAAGTGGCATCTTGTATATTTCGTCCAAGGCTTCATGCACCCATTATGGTGGCTTCAAAGTCCTGAAATCATCACTTGTAACTCCGTTCTTGTTCCCCTTGCGCATGGCATCATCTCCATGCTTGTTCTTGCTCCAACGTTCATCCTTCTCCAAGCTAGGCCCTTCATTTGTAAGCAAAACAAATGTATCCAATTTAGGCAGCATCATATTCTCATGAACATTAGAATCATTACCAAGAAACGAAAGTACCTGATAACTTAATTGGCGTGCGCGAGCTCTAGTAATTGGTCCCGTATATGTAGCAGTAGGGGCTGTGGGTGTAACAATGGTATTGATGTCCTCATCAGGAAATCACCAAGACATGCACCCACTCTAGTCTCTAACAAACCTTCGGGTTCCACCGCCCCTTTTGTGAAGAGAGAACTATTGCCCGAAGAGAAAGCTGAAGTTTTTGCTAAGAAAGCCAAACCTAGTGTTCCTGCTTCCACAGAGGAACAAAAATATGACTTCATTCTCATGATTGATGTAATTGAAAGTGCTGCCTACGATGCAAAATCGGTTGATTTAAGCAGTCTGGGACTTCCTGGTGATGTTACCAAACTGGTAACAAAACATTTCATTGAGCTGAGGAAAATTACCAAGAAACTGAACCAGGCTGTCGAGGACAAGAAAACCCTCAAGCAAATGAGGAGAGATGCCAACACCAAATCTGAAAGTAAAGGTCTGAACAAACAGATTATTGAGCTCATTAAGGCTCTCAGTCTCACGAGGAATGACAAAATTGAGTGGCACTCACGTCCGAAAATGGAAGTATCTCAGCTATGTGACCGAAGGAATGATGAAATTGACCGTCAGGCAGATCTTGCTCGACGAAGAATCAAGGAAGAAAAATGTCAGAAGGTTAAGGCAAGAGCTAGCAAGCCGAAAGGAATCAAAGATCACCACATTCAGAATGTTGCAACTGATGCTCCTATAGACTCAAGTACTCCTCTACAGCAGATTCCACCATCCCCTCCTCATGAGGATGAACCCATGTAGCAAGCTGAGTCTGTGGAGGTTATCGTTCCTACTCCAGCTGCCCAAGAACTTGATGTCATCGATAACTTTCTGAACAAGTCTGATGAGGAAAATTCCATGACTAACCAGCACGCCACATATGATAAAACTGATGAAGAGATTGAGGTTGAGA
The DNA here is from genome assembly GCF_018294505.1 of Triticum aestivum. Taxonomy (NCBI): domain Eukaryota; kingdom Viridiplantae; phylum Streptophyta; class Magnoliopsida; order Poales; family Poaceae; genus Triticum; species Triticum aestivum. The sequence goes on along the minus strand of NC_057801.1, from coordinate 358,607,526 downwards.
AGGCAAACCCATCGCCTCCGAAGGAAATGCAAGCTGAGCCCTCCGGATCCAACAAGTAGGAGAATGACAAGATTGAGGGGGAGCTAAATGCTTCCCAAGACAAAATCACCACGGTCACATCATCTGGTGCCCCTACCCAGATGGATGTTGATTTTGCTCCTGCTTCTAGTGCACCATAGTTGGAAGAGGAAGAGAAGAAATCTGAAGATCCCATGGCTCATGAAGGAGTTGTTCCACTGTTTGTGCCCCAAGAAGTCAAGAAAGAAGCAGTTGTGACCAAGGCTTCTTAAGAGGTTGTTGTGCCTCCCACCGATGAAAATGCACCAAAAGAAAAGGCCCTAGTGCCCGAAATCCAGAAAGCCGCTGAAGGAGTTCTAGCGAGCAAAATTGATAATCGAACAAGAGCCCCAAAGCAATCAGTGCCAGACAAATCAAGGATGCCTCATGCTCCTCTTAAGCCCATTGAAGAAGATGTACCAGCACCTGATGACATTCAGACCAAGCCAATGAACGATGAAGAAAATCCGAGAAATCCACAGAAGAAATTTCCTTTGTTTCCCGATGAAGATGGCCCAAATGGTCCTGCATTTAAGGAGCAGCTCCATCTTTTGAAGCTTGCATTCTTTGCGACCAGCCCATATGATGAAGAAAGGACTTTGTTGTCACCCAAATTCTGGACAAAAGAATAGGCTGTGTATTACACTTGGATTCTTTTCGGCAAGAATCGAATATTGAAGCACAAGATTCTGAACTTTGCTGAGCTTGAAAATTTACCCTGCTTTCACCACACCATCAAGCAAATTGAGCATGTCTTCCTGAAGGGTTTTCTTTGCTTAAATCATGGCTGGAATCGTGAAGTAATCCTTCAGTTCTATGCCACTATGTACATCTCAGGAGAACTTGGAGATAGCTCTACATGGATCCTCGAATGGATCATGGAAGAGGAAAATATCAAATGCTCGGCAGACCAGTTTTTAGCTCTGCTAAATCTTCCTTGGCGTGAATTTGATAAGGAACGAGAACACATGATGTAGTATTTGGAAGTATCCGAAGCACAACTTCATCTGCTGATGGACCCCAAAATTGTTGGTGATGAGTGCATTGAAACAAATCCAAAGAATCTAGCCTATGAGAACAAAGTGATGTCTTATATCCTCTACAATTCTCTCACACCAACAAACAAGCCAGGAACCATGAGTGGCATCGTGGGAAATGCTCTTCTAGCCATTTCTCAAGGAATTAGTTTTGATGTTCCAGATCTTTTCGTTCACAACCTGGCCTGTGCTGCTGATAGTCCTCAAGCCTTGAAGCCATATGCACCTTGGATCATGTTTGCTATTGAGCAGCTGCTTGAAGAAAAAAATTCTCTGCCCAGTTACACCGAAGGTTTTCATGCCACCAGTACGTGACACTCTCCGGATGGTGAATGATATTGGCAAAGGGAAGATGCCAATGGATGCCACTACTTCTGCTCCTGAGTCTACTCTAAAAGTTAATAAAGCAAGAGTTGAAATCCCTCGTGAAGAAAACCCCTCTCTGTATGATATTTGTATTCGCACTCAGCAAGCCCTAGAAAGCCATATCAAGCTCAATCAGAAAGTGAAGATGGAAATGATGACTGAAATAAATTTGCTTCACAATTATGCTCACCAAACTCTCCTGCATGAGAAGGAACAAAAGAAGCGATCCTGGACCCTTTTGAGGCAGCATTATTCTCGCCAATAGCTGGCTGCCAAGGGTATCAAGAAAGAATATGACTATCTGGAGTTATTTGCAGTACCTCACATCTGAAGGCAAACCCTAGTGCTTCCTCAGCGTTCTGCATCAACTGACCTATTGTTTGTAGAACTAGATGATGATCTTGAAGACACAACTGGGACATTTATCTACAATCCAAATGCACCTCGTAATGCTACGTACTTCCGAAGTTGATCCCGAAGCCCATGCTGCAACTCCTGCTTCGGCCTCAACCATCCCTCACTCTGCTTCGTCAAGCAGTGCTAATTCTAATTCTGAGGATTCTTTAGATGAGTGTTCTTCGTATGCATTCTCTCTCCTTTTTGACACTTGTTGACAAAAAGGTGGAGAAGAACATCGAGTGATAGATATGCGGGTTATTTGCAGGGTGTTTCCATTCGCCATTTTCTTTTCTCTACTCAAACCTTTTGGTTTTCTTCGAACAATTTGCTTCTTAAACTTAATGCACCGCATGCAGTGTTGGAATACTCGGTTGTCATGTACTATTAATAACCCCTCCTGCAATACTATTTGCTTCCAACTATTTGTTTGCAGGTGCTATCGTAAGCTTACTCCCTTGCAACAACTATCATCTATTTACCTTTCGTGCAGGGAAAGTAAAAGCAGTTCAAGGAGAACTGTATTTCATGCCTCACTAGCAGAGATTTTTTTTCTCCTTGGAACTATATGTGTCTTATGGTTAGATATGATATAATAAATATCTTTTCCTATCTAACCTTACATGAGAAGAGAGTAGCTTTAGATCAAACTTGTTGCTGCTTGAAAGCAAATTATTTCTATACAACTGTTTTCCTTGCACATATCCTTCATACCATCCTTGTTGCAGGAAAACCATGTCTGAAGCATATCCACTCCGAGCAATATACTCATGATTCCCTTGCCATGTTTATACTCAAACATCTAACATGCAGGGAACTTACATCTCGTGTGGATTCAAACTATGTTCTGAGCTAATCCTCATGACTTATCCTTCTTCACAAATCATTTCAAAGTATTCTTTTTATCTAACAAATCTTTTTCAAAGATTGTGTGTGACAGGAAATATCTCAGACACTATCGAGTGCATTGAAAGAAACCATGATTAAGATCTTATGTCAATATCACTCATACGAAGATTTACCTTGCTACCTTCCAGTTTAACTCCGATGCATACCTTCATGGGGAACGTATTTCATCTTCGTACTTATCTCTCGTCTGTCATTATCCTTCGCATTACATTCCATTCATTATCTATCCTTCATGTGTTCTGTTTTGTCAACGATCATCCAAAAAGGGGGAGATTGTTTGTGCAATATCTGCCTTCTTGTGTTTTGGAGATTGTTGATAGAAACAGGTATGGACTGATTTGTTTGTGATTGCATACAGAGAGAAATAGTCCATACAGAACCTAACAGAATGTTGTCTTTGGTGCTAAGTTCAAGGAACTTCACCGAAGTATATCTATGTTGCAGAGAAGAATGAGCTAAATCTATTGATGACATGTAGACGAGAAGATTAATGTGAAGGAGTTAACCACTTGAAACTTTATTGCTAAAGCGAAGCAATTGGTTCAAAGTTGTTTTTCGAAGAAATTGACTGCAGAGAATGGAAGTCGAAGACAAAGTGAAGATGTAGTATTCATTTCATTGTTCTTCTTTCATTCATTTGAGTTATAGGACCTCCGTACTATTAAGAGGAGTATAGGTTCTCAAAGCTTAGATCCATTGTGATGCTTAGACCAAAACCTATGAAAGATGCGAGAGAAATCTCTTTATGCTCTGAATGATTACCTGATAGTAGTAGACGTTGTTCTTCATGCTGCAGGAGATATCTTTCAAATTGAGGAGTTAGCATTACTTGCTCCACAAATAATGTTATCGTTGTGCTCAATTTCCGACCGTTGGACTCGTGTCTTTCAGCCATTGGCTGCTGCTCATGTCCAATTTGGTCATTTCCCATCAGGGAAGGCTGCGGCTATAAATAGCCACCCCGCTCCAACATTGTCTGTTGGCTGCTTCACTTAAGATTTCTGAGAAGATTGATTTGAGCATCCCCTCCCTGAGTGATTTGAGTTTAAGATCCACCGAGAGAAAAATCAAGAGCCCAAACTTAGACAGTGGTTTAGCATCACCGTAGTTCCAAGTTAGAGTTCTTGTACCTATTACTCTTGAGAGTTGCGCACTCTCTAGATGGATTGGTGTCAGCTCAAGTGTTGAAGTGTTGTTGTCTTCGCCGAGCAAGATCTTCAGCAACCAAGAGTGATTGTGGTTCATGAAGGTCGACCGAAGGTCTGGAGATCGCCGACAAGTATCTACCATGAGTGAAATCAACTGGGCTCTGATCAGCTCCGAGTTGAAGGAGAATAGGGCGAAGAGAGCTTATCTACCGTGTTAAGTCACAACCCCTCCAACCAGACGTAGTCCTTTAGCAGAAGGGCGAACTGGTCTACCAAATGCATCTGTCGCCATGGAGCACCACTGGTTCATTCTACTCTACTACACTACCTTTGGCAGTTTACTTTTGTGCTCTGTGACAATAGTTTATCTGATTTACTCTGTTTGTTGCATTTCATTCACTCTATCATCCTTGTCAGTTATTGTTAGTTGTTCATCCTGTTGTATTCTCTTCTATCCCTTTAATCATTCCTATCATTTAGTTATTTCTCCTCGTGTTCACCTTGTTTAGACTAATGTGCTCTTCATGTGTCTTTTCATTCACCTCTTCAGTGTTAAGTCTCGTGCTTTTCTCTCACAGTTCATGTCATGTTATACCTCTTGCTATTACATGTGTTTGCTTGTTGCATTACTATCATTGTAGTTAAACCTGTGCTATCTCAAGTCCGTACCATAATTGCTTACTATGTCGATAGAAATGGTCCTCAACATCGCGCTTGATTGAGTTATTTACTATCATACCTTATTTCGTCTGTTATGTTTGGGATCAGTTCAAAACTTTCGCAAGAAATTTTGAATCTCCTATTCACCCCCTCTGGTCAATATATTCTTGGTCCTAACAACATCCCTCGAAGACAATCATGATGACTTCACGTCCCTTCGAGCTACTACACATGGACTTATTTGGCCCTACTCACTACTCTACCCTTACTACCACTGCACATCTTTATGGCTTCGTAATTGTTGATGATTATTCTAGATATACTTGGGTGCACATAATTCTCTACAAGACTGAAGTGCAGGATGTCTTCAGACAATTTGCCAACCGCGCCATGACTAACTATGGCATCAAGATCAAGCACATCAGGAGTGACAATGCCATTGAATTCAAGAACACATGCCTTGAAACTTATCTGACACTCTGGGCATCACTCATGAGCTCTTCGCTCCATACACTCCCCAGCAGAATGAAGTCGTGGAGTGCAAGAACAGGACTCTTATTGAGATGGCTCATACAATGCTTGATGAGTACAAGACTCAGTGAAAGTTCTGGCGTGAAGCCATTGATACTGCATGCCACATCATCAATAGAGTATATCTTCATAAATTCTTCAAGAAGATACCTTATGAACTATTCAGTAGTAAGAAGCCAAATGTCAGTTATTTCAAAGTTTTCGGTGCTAGGTGCTTGATCAAAGATCCACGCTACACTTCCAAATTTGCCCAAAAGCACACGAAGGTTTTATGCTTGGTTACGAAAAGGATTCGCACACCTAAAGAGTCTTCAACCTCTTTCACTATAAAGTGGTTGAGACTGTAGATGTGCAGTTCGATGAGACTAATAGCTCGCAAAGAGAGCACTTGCCAAATGTGCTAGATGAAGCTTCTCCTAGAGAATCTATCAAGCTAATGGGTACTGGAGAAATCATACCCACCGAGGAACAATGCGGTGAAGAAGTTGTAATTCCAGGTCCTATTCAGCGTGAAGACAATGCTGGGTCTGAAGATAATGCTGAAAATGAAGATAATGATCAGCATCAGTAAAGTCTTTGCCCTGCTCATCCTCATGTGGCCAATGAAGTTCAGATTGAGAATATAATTGATAGCATCAATGCACATGGTCCGCTCACTCGATCAAGAGCTACGCAACTAGCAAACTTATGTGGGAACTTTGGATTCATCTCCATATCCGAACCCAAGAAAGTTGATGAAGGCTTCATGGAACCTGAATGAATTCAAGCAATGCAAGAAGAGCTTAAACAATTTGATCTCAACAATGTCTGGGAGCTAGTTAAATGTCCTGATCCTCACAAGCACAATATTGTTGGCACCAAATGGATCTATCGCAACAAACAAGATGAACATGGTCAAGTTGTCAGAAACAAAGCTCGTCTCATTGCTCAAGGTTACACAAAAGTGGAGGGAATTGACTTTGATGAAACCTTTGCTCATGTGGCTAGGCTTGAAGCCATTCACATACTCCTATGCTAACCACAATAACATCCTTCTGTATCAAATGGATGTGAAGAGCACTTTCTTCAGTGTCAAAATTGAAGAAGTATATGTAGCTCAACCACCTGGTTTTGAAGATCTAAAGCATCCTGATATGGTCTACAAGCTCAACAAGGCACTGTATGGCCTCAAACAAGCACCTCGAGCTTGGTATGACACACTCAAAGACTTCCGGAAGATCAAAGGCTTCAAACCTGGTTCTTCAGATCCCACTCTCTTCACGAAGACATATGATGGAGAACTATTTGTATGCCAAATCTATGTGGATGACATTATCTTTGGCTGCACTGACCAGAGATACATTGATGAATTCGGTCATATGATGCAAGAGCAATATCAGATGTCCATGATGGGGGAGCTGAAATTCTTTCTTGGTCTTCAAATCCATCAACAAAGAAATGGCATCTTCATATCACAAGAAAAATATCTCAAAGATTTCCTGAAGATGTTTGGAATGCAAGATTGCAAAGGGTACATGATGCCAATGCCAACCAAAGTTCAATTGGGTTCCGACGACAATGGTAAAGAGTTCAATCAAAAGGTAACCGCTCCATGATTGGTTCTTTATTTTACTTATGTTCATCTAGGCTAGATATAATGCTTAGCTTTTGCATGTGTGCCCGATTCCAAGCGGCATCAAAGGAGTCGCATCACCTCACGGTGAAGCGAATACTTCGATATTTGGCTCACATCCCAACTGTAGATTATGGTATCCAAAGGGATTAGAGTTTGATCAAATTGGATTCTCATATGCTAATTATGTTGGTGACAAGGTTGACCACAAGTCTACATCAGGCACATGTCATTTTCTTGTACGATCTCTTGTCTATTGGTCTGCAAAGAAGCAGAACTATGTGTCACTCTGTACTGCTGAAGTTGAATACATTGCTGCTGGATCTTGTTGCGCTCAGCTTCACTGGATGAAGCAAACTCTTAAGGACTATGGCATCAACAAGAAGAAGGTGCCCCTCTACTACGACAATGAAAGCGCCATCAAGATAGCTCACAATCCAGCTCAGCACTCGAAGACAAAGCACATTCAGATCCGTCATCACTTTCTCAGAGATCGTGTGTTGTAGGAAGACATTGATATCATTCATGTCAACACTGAAGATCAATTGGCATATATCTTCATGAAGCCTTTGGATGAGAAAAGGTGCGCAACACACAAGGTAACGTATGTCTTCAATTCATGAAGACATACACTCTAAGTGTGAAGACACTATTGCAGAATTTGACTTCAGAATGCCACGACAATTATGCGCCATGTCTGGGTCTAATACTTCCTATACTTCCTGAAGGTTCTCATAGTTTGAATTCATTTGTAGACTTCTTACGTCATCATGTTGAATCTCCTGAAGCCAATTCTTATCTGACCAGTAAAGCGAAGCCTGTCACTTTTGTGAAGCCAATGCAAGTGGTAAATCAGCCAAGAAAGGGGCCAGACAGCGCCGTGATAATACTGCAAAGGACCTGCCTCCAGATCTATATGAGATGTACAGGTCAGATCCTGAAGAAAGCTATTGAGAGTGCAAATCTCACGTTCAATGGATTCACAGATATTGGCAGAAGAATGGTTTCTATACAACTTTGTGACCCCCGAGTATGCTGACAAAAACACTGTGAGGTCACCCTAGGTTGACATTGTGTACCGAAAGCTTCACCCCAAGACCAAAGTTAAAGCCATTAAGAAAGGCTTCTTTCCTTGCATGGTCAGAGGATCAAGGCCTCAGAATGCAAAGCCATCCAACCTATGATAGTTTTGTGAGGATGATTTGTTTAAAATCAACTTTTAGTTCGAAACAAGAAGGATCTTGGAATTGACTTCAACCCAGGTCCAGCTGAGCCAAGGCCGATGGCAGTCGTGAGGCCGAACCAAATCTCATCGACCCATTTGATTATTTTGCCTCATTTCTGGCACACTCTGCTGCGCAAAGAGCCAGCATTGAAGATGTTGCTGAAGAAGAAGAACAGATTGCTGCTCCCGAGCCCTCGAAGCCTACCAAGAAGGCAAAGGCTTCAAAGCCTGCAACTGCACCAAAAGCTTCAAGAATGAAGCCACTGAAAATTGCACCTCCTGAATCCAGTGTGCAATCTAAAGACTTGTCTCGTACCTCTGCGAAGACAAAGAAAATCTCAAGATAAGGTCTTACTCCTGCAAGCATCCCGCACAATGAAGAAGATGTGTGATAGATCTGTCAAGTGATGAAGATCTTGCTGATGATGCCCTTGAGATGTTGATCAAGAGAAAATAGGAGGTCGAAATCGTCAAGGATTTGCCTCTGTTTGATGTTGATATATTGAACAACTTCATCAATGAATGGTTTGAAGGTACTTCTCTGACCATTGATGATCTGCAGCTTCCCATTGACATCACCGTCACATTCCAAGGCTACATAGCCAAAGAACTCGCTATTGCTCAGAAGGTTGTTGAGCAGAAAAAGGAAATTGACCGTGAGAAGGCTATCTTCAAGAAGCACATGGCCAACCTAAGTGCCACTGATGTTCAGAACTTCCAGCGGATGATGGCTGACCCGAAAGCAGAGTTTCACAAGCGTCATGATGAAGCCAAAGGCTCCTGAGAGCACCTCAAATACTATGTAGAGAAATGTGTTCAGGCTCACAATGAAGCCGTGAAGAGAAAGACACTTTGGCATCCATGCATTGACCCTAGACTGGCAGCTAAGAAGAAGAAGCAAGCTGAAGCTGAAGCTGAGGCTCCAAGGCAAGATAGGCCCAAGATTGTCTTCCCTGCGAGCATGACGGGTTCGAAGCCTAAGGTTCCATCAGCTGCTTCCAAAAGGAAGAGGACCAAACAAGAAGAGGCTAAAGCCAAGAAGCACAAGCATCAGCTGCTTCCAGTTGTTGATGTCACCGCAACTGAAGACATTGGTCGTGAAGACAATGTTGACAGAGATGATGATGAAGTCCTTCCTCAAGCTCCATTGCTAACCCACAAACCGGTATCATCGCCTGCTCCCACGAGCAGTGGACAAATTAGCATTAACGGTCCCACGACACCAATTACACAAGATGAGTTCTGGAAAGAGCACCACCCCAACTCCCCACTCCATGAAGTCATACCGCGTACTCCACCGGCTCATGTCACTACCCCAGTGCTTGAGACCCCCCCCCCCAAGCAACTCTAGAAGACATGGAGAAGACAACACCATCACTGCATGCGTCGCCCTCATTCCTAAGGCTTCACAGAGGCCCATGGCCATCGGTCTCCATGTCAAGCATTCCCGAAAAGGATGTGCACACCACAAGCTCAGTACCACGTCAAGTGTTTCCTGAAGCCATCCCCTCAGAGACTGCTCAAGAATCTGAAGCCAAAGAGGATGAAGATATTCCGGCTACATCAGCCGATGAAATTGAAGAAGAGCAAGTTGTTATTCCCCCTACTGCACCTATCGTGATTCCAGAAGTGTTTGCGCCTGACCCCCCAGTAACTAAAGCCAGTGATGCTGCTGCTGCTGCCACACATACTGAAGCCAATGACTTTGTCATGGCTGATGCCAATGCCTCCACAGAAGATGTTCAGCCATCCACCTCAGATGTTGCTGTTGCAGCACCAGTTCACACCATGGCGAGGGCCTTCAATCATGAAGGTGAGCTGATCAGCGTCAGGTGGCCAATTCTTACACCTCCTGAAGCTCCTAGGCCCCAATATGATTATCACATCGAGCAAAGGCCTCAGACGCAGAAGCCTATGCCAAGAATGCCAAGGCTTCCAAGCACTGTCACCACTCAGAGCTCTTTCAGTGTCTTAAGCTTCAGAGAGCACAACACCTTTTTCGACAAGGCCAAGAACCCCTATAAGAAGCCCAAGATTTCTTCAGACAGATTCTGGAGTCATCTCCAAAGAAGCTATTACTCATGCATCCTATCCAACCAGGACCAGATTTTCCCACACAAGCGCATGTGTTGTGATGCCATGGCTGGACTGCCATGCCTGGAAGAAACCTTGACTGCTTTCGTGATGTTTGCTTGATCCCTTTTGTCGTCGACAAGGAGCACTGGAATGAAGAGCTTCTGCTCCAAATTTATGCCACTTTGCACATATCAAGCTACAACAGGCATCTGAAGACATGGGTCCTCGAGTGGATGACAGGAGATGTTCACCATGAAGCCAAAGCTCAAGATTTCATCGAGCTTACTTCCCTGCACACTACCGGTGATCTTTATGAGCCAGGTTGTCAGCTGTATGAGAAGGAACTTGAAAGGATCTTTCAGAAGCCAGAGCCAAACATGAGCCAAATTGAAAGTGCGTTATATCGACTAGAGGGGGGTGAATAGGCGATTTTTACAAATTCGTCATTGAGGAAATTCTAGGTGAGAAATTTCCTAAGCAACGACATAGTAGCAGCGGAATAAGTACTCAGGTACAAGCATAATAGAGCAATAGCATAGTCATCGTGATGAAATGAAAACAAGCATAAAGTACATGTAGCGTGAAAACAGGATAAGCAGGCTGAAGACAAAGTGACGGAAGAAATGGGGTTGAGGAAATAGAGAAATTCTTCAGTCAAAGTCGTCAAACAATAATGATCAGGTTCAGCAACACATGAATGAGGAAATGAAAAGGTTCAGTAAATAGAACCAGTAGCTTGCTGAAGACGATGATTTGGTAGACCGGTTCCAAGTGTTGTGACAGTTGTACGTCCGATTGGAGCGGCTGGGTATTTAAACCTGAGGACACACAGTCCTCACCATATTCTGCTTGAGCTAAAGTCACACAGACCTTGCCCAATCACTCATGGTAAGTCTTCAGGTGACTTCCTAACCTTCACAGACTTGGTCACTCGGTGATCCATAATTTCCTCTTGGATGCTCAAGACCATGATGCCTAATCGTCTGGAGGATGCACAGTCCTCAAAGGTAACAAGTGTCGGTTCCACACATGAACAATCTCTTCAGTGATGCTCAATCACTTTGGGTTGTAGGTGTTTGGGTTTAGGGTTTTCCTCACTTGATGATTTTCACTCAAAGTCCTCGGAGGATGGGATGCTCTCAATGACAAGTGTCAGTTTCTCTCGGAGCAGCCAACCAGCTAGTGGTTGTAGGGGGCGGCTATTTATAGCCTAGGGATCATCCCGACATGATAAGACATAAATGCCCTTCAATGATATGACCGTTAGGTTGGTAGGATATTTTGGACAGCTGGCGTGTAGCACAACAACGGTCGGAAATTTGAGCTCTCAAATTCCTCAGGGCTATCATGTTCCTCACTTGTAGGAAATCCACACTGGCGAATTCCTAACTCCTCAGTCAGAACAAATTCCTCAGAGAACAGAAGATATTCGTCTCTGTCACATAAGAAATTGACTGATCTGTAGGAGATTTCCAATGGCTTCACTCGAAGGATTGGGTAGGTGTAGGATTTGAATTGAGCATCACTTGGAAAGTGTTTCCTTAGTTTTACCTCGACCCCCTTTAACAGTACGGTGTTTCCTATGACTCAAGAAAGAGAAAATTAAACTACGCAAAAAAAAGTCTGCACAATTCATAGTCCTCTCATAAATATCCAAGTCTTCAAGGTCACACCAATTTCTTCACTTTCAAAGTCTGCAGGAGAACCAAAGTCTTCAGCTGAAGACATACATTTTTAGGGGCCGACTTTCATCGTAAATATCAAACTCCTCATCGACTTATAGAGCTTGTGTACACTCACAAACGCATTAGTCCCTTAACCTATAAGTCTTCAATACACCAAAGTCATGAAGGGGCACTAGATGCACTTACAATCTCCCCCTTTCGGTGATTGATGACAAATAGGTTAAGTTTTCAACGGGGATAAACATATGAAGTGTAAATGCTAATATTAAGGAATTTGATTGCAAGATATAGAAGAACTCCCCCTGAAGATGTGCATATTTGAGGAATTTTCTTTGGATAGCAAATGCACATTGTAGAGCAATATCATGGAGATCTCCCCTTATATCTTGTAATTCATACACGCATTTGACATATGATATGAAGAATTCGAAATGCATGATGAAATATGCTATGTGACGAAATTCAGCATGCGTGCATTAAAGTACTTGAGGAAATAAGCATGTAGAAAGCAGTCAAAAGTATCAGAGCACCATAGGACTTAAGTTTACAACTCATCAGAGCAAACACTTTAGAAGAGCAAGAGTTGTAACATAACCAAAAAAAGCCTATATAATAGACCCGCTTGAAGACTAACTCAAATTTCTCCCCCTTTGTCATCAAATGACCAAAAAGGACGAAAAATGAGGACTAACGCCCCTGAAGAATATCATCATGATGTCGATGGAAGAACGCCAGCGTTGTTGGGGTCATCCGTTGGTGTAGGGCCTTCCTCAGTGTCGTCCAAATCTTCAGCTTCATCTGTCTCGTGTGATGAAGAATATGAACTGGTGACCAGCTGAGGTACTTTGACCTTCTTGAATTTCTTCAAAGGTGCCTGAGACCAGTCAAACTCCTGTTGGAAGTCCATGTCCTTGAGTTCTTCAGCACTGTATAGATGTGAAAGAATAGCCCAGGTGTGGCCGAAGACTTGATGCAGATAATGGTGATTCTTCTTCACAATGTTCTGAGTGACTTTCATGTTCTGAAGAATAGCACCAAACTGACGCTTGACCCACTTGTGATTTTGATCTACTTTCTGTTGAAGACCAAGGAGAAGCTCACGATCAGTCATAATACGTGGAGCAATGGCTTGAGGATTTTGCTTTGAAGCTTTGGCGGCAGAATCTTGTGTTGCTGAGTCATCATTGGTATAATAGGAGGCAGCCTTGCGAAATTGACCATCCAATGGACGAGTGCCTTCATCAATGACAATTGCTTTCCATTTTTCATCAGCTGAGGAAATAGTCCTTTTGAGGACTTCAATTGGTGGCAAATAGTTGAGATGATTTTGAAAGTCAGCCTTGTAACGAATTGAAGACCTTGATCTGATGAATTTCATGATCCAGGGAGCATAAGGCTTCAACTCAAAAGGTGACAGAGCAGCATTGGCCAAGGTCCTCATGAAGAAATCATGGTAGTTGATACGAATGCCATGCATGATATTGAAAAGCAGATTCTTCATGATGCCAACAACCTCTTCTTCATCAGAGTTGTGGCCCTTGATTGGACTGAGGGTTTTGGTCAAGATGTGATACACTGTCCTTGGCACATAAAGTAATTCCTTAATGAGTAATGTGGTCCTTGGAGCTTGGCCAGCCTTCAAAGGCTCCATCAATACTTGCATCAAGTGATTTGATAGTTCAGGTTCCTCATAGAGAAGTAGTGTACCTTCAGTGGGAGGACTGATTGGGATGGCATGATGCAATTCAGATGCCAGAGCTTTGTAGTGAGTATTTTCAGACATCCACTCAAGCACCCATGAATTCACATCTTGCACATTTCCAGTGAGGTGCAGTGTTGCGTAGAACTGAAGAATAAGTTCTTCATTCCAGTCACAGATGTCAGTGCAGAAGTTCAGCGTCATGAAGAACACTGAGGACAGGTTGGAAGTAAGGAAGTGATTCCACATCCACGCGAGGAATTTGCTGATGCTCAAAAACCTTGTCCTTGTCAAATAGGATTGTAGAGTAAAAGTTCATCCGACTTGTTGTCCAGAAGCGCTTGCCTCGAAGTCTTGCAGAGTCATATGGATTGTAATCTATAAAGAAATGATGCTTAGCAAAGAATTCGTCAGCTTTGAATTTCTGCATCTTGGAATGAGGATTCTGTGGCTCGGGCTGAAGATTAATAGCTGAAATCTTCACAACCTCTTGTTGCACAATTTTTGGAGCCATAGACTGAGGAATTTCAGCGGCAGATTCATCATCAGCAGTCCTGGCCTCCATTTCTTCAGAATTAGTAGTTGGACCTTATTTAAGAATAGAATGAAGAGAAGCTTGACGTTCTTCAGAGCCCATATGAATTTCTTCGGTCCGCACTGGGGACTGAGGAACTTGCTGAAGAGGAGTGGTCAATGGTGAATTGGGATGATGTCTTTCCCAATAATCATCATTCAGAACATGTGTAGTAGACCCAATGTCCACATCCTCGTCTTCTTCATCAATTTCTTCAACGCCTGCCTCTTCAGCTGTGAACTGAGACATGGGCGATGATACCAGCGGAGTTGAAGGGATATTATCCACTTCAATTTCATCATCCAACTGCTCTCAAGTAGCAGCAGATGGATTTTCTTCATCACTGTCATCAGGTATGACATATTCCTCACCAAAGGGAACAATCTCCTTTGATGGCATGCTTGAGAGAGGAACAACATTGATGGGTTGGCGAATGAACTTATCAAAGTCTTCACTTTCTTGGGAGCTGAAGACTCTGATGTTGCAGATGCTTTCCTTTTCTTCACTGCTGCCCTCTCCGTAGCTTTGTCTTCTTCGCTTCTAATCCAGAAGGAAGGTTGATGCTTTTCATCTGTGATGACTTTGCAGGAGGAGCAGATGAAAGTGGTTCAATTTCTTCAGGCACGACTAATGTAGTTGCCCTGAAAAGTTCAGATTCTTCAGGCACAGCAGCAGATTCTTCAGCTGGCCTGGGTTGTTCTTCAGGCGTAACATTGGCGGTTTCCCTGACAATTTCATCATGAGCTGGAATTTCTTCAGCAGCCCTGGTACTCTCACTTTCTTCAACAGTCTGATTTTCATCAACTGTTGTAGCGACCAGACCTCAAAAGGTCAAGTCTCTGTGCATCAGTGTCATCCCAGGATCGGTAATGCTGACACACACAGTACTCGAGGAATTATAACAGAGTTTCAATCACACACTTATTACATCGAGTCCTCATAAAGACTATGATTACACAAAAATATCATGGCTTGATAGAGGCAAAGGTGTCCCATCTTTCAATGAGATGATGGATATCGCTTTGGTGGAAGTCGACTTTGACGATCCGACTACGGACGTGCGAGGACGTCGCGCCTTAGCAATCGCTAAACCAACTCCGAGAGGTTATTGACCACGCCGGAGCACGATCAACCTGACCACGAGGGTCTGTTTCGTGCGAGCAAACGAAGAACAAGCAAGAAACTAAGATTGCAATCTGGATATTGCGAATATAAGATGAAAGCTTTATTGATCAAGGTGGGGTTCTGTGACGCCTTTGTCTGGTCGTTGAACACAAACGAAGTATGCGAAGTTGCAGCTATGACGAACTTTTAATCTAAACAAAACCCAAAGTCTAAATGATGCCCTAAGGGCTGTATATATGGAGGAAGAGGGGGGGAATTTCGTGACCCTTGGTGGAGGGGTCCGAAATCAACCCTATCTCTTGTTTCCCCACACATACAGACTCTAAAAATAGCCTATACTTATGTATTTCGAAATTACATGGGCCTGGCCCAATAATAAGGTGACGCAGCACCTATAATAGCCTCGGGACGAAATTTATGAAGTGGCATCTTGTATATTTCGTCCAAGGCTTCATGCACCCATTATGGTGGCTTCAAAGTCCTGAAATCATCACTTGTAACTCCGTTCTTGTTCCCCTTGCGCATGCCATCATCTCCATGCTTGTTCTTGCTCCAATGTTCATCCTTCTCCAAGCTAGGCCCTTCATTTGTAAGCAAAACAAATGTATCCAATTTAGGCAGCATCATATTCTCATGAACATTAGAATCATTACCAAGAAACGAAAGTACCTGGTAATTTAGTTGGCGTGCACGAGCTCTAGTAATTGGTCCAGTATGTATAGCAGCAGGGGCTGTGGGTGTAACAATTGTATTGATGTCCTCATCATCCTCCCCTTCTTGAAATGAAGTTGTCCTCGACGGAAGTTCATCTTCCTCACCCAAATAAGGCTTCAAATCTGCAATGTTAAAAGTGGGACTAACCCCAAAATCTGCAGGCAGCTCAAGTTTATATGCATTATCATTTATTTTCTCTAACACCTTAAAGGGACCATCAGCACGTGGCATTAACTTTGATTTACGCAAATCAGGAAATCTATCCTTACGCAAATGTAACCAAACAAGATCTCCAGGTGCAAACACAACATGTTTTCTACCCTTATCTCCAACAAGTTTATATTTAGCATTCATACGCTCAATGTTTTCCTTAGTTAACTCATGCATTTTTAAAATCAATTCAACACGTTGTTTAGCATCAAAATTAACCTTCTCCGAAGATGGAAGAGGCAACAAATCAATAGGTGCACGAGGTAGGAAACCATACACAACTTCAAAAGGGCACATCTTAGTAGTAGAATGCAATGAATGATTATAAGCAAATTCAATATGAGGCAAGCATTCCTCCCACATTTTCTTATTATTCTTCAAAACAGCCCTAAGCATAGTAGACAACGTTCTATTGACTACTTCAGTTTGTCCATCAGTTTGGGGGTGACAAGTAGTACTAAAAAGCAGTTTAGTCCCCAACATAGCCCATAAACATCTCCAAAGGTGGCTAAGAAATTTAGTATCACGATCTGAAACAATAGTATTTGGCACACCATGCAAGCGAATAATTTCACGAAAGAACAAATCAGCAACATTAACAGCATCATCGCTTTTATGACATGGTATAAAGTGTGCCATTTTCGAGAATCTATCCACGACAACAAATATGCTATCCCTCCCCTTCTTTGTTTGAGGTAAACCTAAAACAAAGTCCATAGATATATCCTCCCAAGGAACACTAGGTACAGGCAAAGGCATATATAAACCATGAGGATTGAGTCGTGACTTAGCTTTTTGACATGTAGTGCATCGAGCAATAAAACGCTCAACATCCCGTCTCATCTTTGGCCAAAAGAAATGTGTAGCAAGTACGTCCTCCGTCTTCTTCACGCCAAAGTGTCCCATTAATCCTCCTCCATGCGCCTCCTGCAACAACAAAAGACGAACGGAGCTAGCTGGAATGCATAGCTTGTTAGCACGAAACACAAATCCATCGTTAACGACGAACTTGTTCCACATCCTTCCTTCTTTACAATTCTGCATTACATCTTTAAAATCAGCATCATGCACATATTGATCTTTGATGGTCTCCAAACCAAATATTTTGAAGTCAAGTTGTGAAAGCATAGTATAGCGGCGAGACAATGCATCAGCAATAACATTTTCTTTTCCCTTCTTGTGTTTAATGACATAAGGAAAAGTCTCAATGAATTCAACCCATTTAGCATGTCTACGATTCAGTTTAGCTTGACTTCTAATATGATTAAAGATTCATGATCAGAATGTATAACAAATTCTTTGGGCCATAAATAATGTTGCCATGTTTCTAAAGTCCGAACAAGAGCATATAACTCTTTATCATAAGTAGAATAATTCAGACTAGGCCCACTCAATTTTTCAGAAAAGTATGCAACAGGTTTGCCATCTTGTAATAACACACCGCCTAATCCAATTCCACTAGCATCACATTCAAGCTCAAAAGTCTTATTAAAATCAGGAAGTTGGAGTAAAGGAGCATGTGTCAACTTATCTTTCAATACCGAGAAGGCTTCTTCCTGTGCGGTACCCCAAAGAAAAGGCACATCTTTCTTTGTAAGCTCATTGAGAGGTGCAGCAATGGTGCTGAAATCTCTCACAAAACGCATATAGAATCCAGCGAGGCCAAGAAAACTCCTCACTTGTGTGACCGTTTTGGGTTGCGGCCAACTCTCAATAGCTTCAATCTTGGCTTTATCAACTTCAATTCCCTGTGGAGTAACAACATAGCCAAGAAAAGATACTCGGTCGGTGCAAAAGCTGCACTTCCCAAGGTTACCAAACAAACATGCATCACGTAGAGCAATAAAAACAGCACGTAAATGTTCCAAATGTTCTTCCAAAGATCTGCTATAAATCAATATGTCATCAAAGTAAACTACCACAAATCGTCCAATGAAAGCACGTAAAACTTCGTTCATTAATCTCATGAAAGTACTAGGTGCATTAGTTAACCCAAAAGGCATGACTAACCACTCATATAATCCAAACTTAGTTTTGAATGCTGTTTTCCATTCATCTCCCAATTTCATACGAATTTGATGGTATCCACTACGCAAATCAACTTTGGAGAATATTGTAGAGCCACTCAATTCATCAAGCATATCATCTAGCCTAGGAATAGGATGACGATAACGAATAGTAATATTATTAATGCCTCTACAATCAACACACATACGTGATGTACCATTCTTTTTCGGCACTAGAATAATAGGAACAGCACAAGGACTAAGGGATTCGCGTATATAACCTTTGTCGAGAAGCTCTTGTACTTGACGCATAATCTCCTTCGTCTCCTCTGGATTGGTACGGTATGGTGCACGGTTTGGCAGTGAAGCACCGGGAATTAAGTCAATCTGATGCTCAATCCCTCGAATAGGCGGTAATCCCGGTGGCACGTCTTGTGGAAAGACGTCAGCGAACTCCTGCAAAATGTTAGTGACAGCAGGAGGCAAAGAGGAAGGCACGTCCTCGAATGAAAATAATGCCTCTTTGCACGCAAAAGCATAGCAAACAGATTTGCTGAAATCTAGCTCATCAATATCAGATTTGGTGGCAAATAAACATGCACTTTTCAATTTAATTTCAGAAGCAACACTAGATGGTTTATTATTAGGCTTCATTTGTTGCTCAAATTCTTTTGCCACAATCTGATTTTCACTCTTATTCGTCTCCTGTTTTGCTTTATTACCTCTATTAATATCATCTTTCAAAATGGAATCAGGAGTCATAGGAAGCAAAGTAATATTTTTATCCTTATGAACAAGAGTATAGTGATTGTTTCTACCATGGTGTACAGAATTTTTATCAAATTGCCATGGTCTACCAAGTAATAAGGAACATGCTTGCATAGGTACCACATCACAATCAACATAATCAGCATATGTAGAGATACTAAAATGCACACGAACAGTACGTGTTACCTTAACCTTGCCGCTGTTGTGAACCATTGGATGTAGTAAGGATGTGGATGTGGTCTTGTGGTGAGAGAAAGCTTCTCCACCAGCTCCATGCTAGCCAAGTTGTTGCAGCTCCCTCCGTCTATGATGACGCGCACAGAACGTTCCTTCACAACTCCCTTGGTATGGAACAAATTGTGCCTCTGATTTTGCTCAGCTTGTGTGATCTGCACACTCAAAACACATTGAGCAACTAAACATTCATACCTGTCAGCGTCTTCAGGAGCCATGTATTGCGTCTCATGATCAGAATCATCTCCACCATGTTCTTCACGTGTAATAAGAGCCAAAGTCTCCTCATCATAGTCACTAGCAGACTCATATTCACCATCCGCGGTAGCAATCATCACACGCGGAGATTTGCATTCTCTCGCATAATGACCTCCTCCCTTACAACGACGACAAATAATATCACTTGTGTGCCCTGTTGATGCCATGGAAGAAGAAGAACGCTGTGCAGGCCCCGCAGGTGCACTCTTGGCAGATAATGGTGGTTGTGCCTGTTTTCTTGTATCACGGCTGGAGGTGGCACCGGATGGAGGTGCTGGTGCAGTTGAAGTAGAAGATGCACGTGGTGTCCATGATGAAGGTTGGCCTGCAGAAAAGTTAGTTCGCCCCAATGCTTGTCGATCCTGCACTTCACGTTCAGCTTTACAAGCAAGATGGAATAAACGAGTGATATTAGTATACTCCTTATAGTTTAGAATGGTCTGAATCTCTCTATTTAATCCACCCAGAAAACG
Organism: Triticum aestivum; assembly: GCF_018294505.1. Lineage (NCBI taxonomy): Eukaryota > Viridiplantae > Streptophyta > Magnoliopsida > Poales > Poaceae > Triticum > Triticum aestivum. Next base: position 358,587,763 of record NC_057801.1, on the reverse strand, counting down.
TGCAAGCATAGCTTCATTCTCCTCAACAATACCACATCTAATCATGCCAGTTTGTAATTCCTGATAATATTCTTCTACAGAATTTTTCCCTTGTCTTAAACGCTGTAATTTTTGAAGCAATTCACGTTGATAATACGGTGGAACCCAACGAGTACGCATAGCAGTTTTCAAAGCAGCCCAAGTAGTTGGAATAGGATATAATCTACAATGTTCAGACCACCATACACATGCAAAACTAGTGAAAGCACAAACAGCAGCAGCAACTCGTCTCTCCTCAGGATATTGTAAACATGTAAATCATTGTTCAGTTTCTAACTCCCAAGTAAGATATATATCAGGAACATATCTACCCTCAAATGGTGGAATATTCAATTTCAGTTTAGGAATATGGACATCATCTCGTACCTGAGGTGGTGGTGCAGGCCTACCATTACGAATATATACCTGAGGTCGACCTGCTGGTGGTGGTGCTGGTGGCTGCACGTAGTTTGGATTTTGATCAACCTCATCCTCATAATCTCCCACATAATCATCCTCCTCCGTATCAGCAGCAGGAGCCACAGAAGTATCAACAGCAGCACCAACAGTTTGGCCAAACGCAAGAGGAACACGGCTCGCTCGGCGGAGGTCTATTTCGTGACGTGGAGGTAGTCGTTGTTGTTGTTGTTGTTGGAGAGGTGCGTTAGGTGCAGCGGGTGGTGGTGGTGGAAGACGCGCGAGCAATTCATTAAACTTGTTATCAAGCTTTGTTTCGAATGTCTTCTCCATGCCATCTATCTTCTCCATGGCCTCTTCGAATCTGTTTAGCACGTCTTGCACCTGTTCACTCATCATTTACTGAAATTTATCATGCAAATCCTTATTCGTCATGTTCTCCCAGTCAGTCTCGTCGGCTTGTGATCCTGGCATGGTTAGCAGCAATAGAAACACACAAGAATATGATCCTACAGACTACTAACAAGAGGTGGTGGTGGGTGTCACAAATCCGTCAAGCAAATCTCAAATTCTTACCAGTTCTTACCCAGCAGCAGGCGGTGATCGGCAACCGTTGTAGTCAAAAACTCTCAAAGCTCTTTTTTTCGCTCTTTTTTTTTGCGCTGCTTTTTTTTGCGCTGCTTTTTTTTGCGAAAAATCACTATAATGGCGAGTGTCTCAAAACTCTTCCTAGCTCAAACTGACAGGATGGACACGAAATTGTTTCGACCAATTTTTCTTTTTTTTTGACTGCCCGGACCCAAAAACTGGAAACGGGTCAAAAAAAACTTCCTATAATTGCACCTGTCTCAAAACACTCAGAAACACCTAAAAATAGGATAGCAAGAAATTTTTTCGAAAAATGCGTTTTCGAAAATTTTTGGACCTAAACGGAGCGTTGTTTCCCGACTCTTTTTTTTCCGAAACCTACTCCGGCAAGGAAACACGAATCGGAATCTAGATGGATCTCCAAAACAAACCTAATATGACAAGAACACGGATTGATGGTGGATATATGGTGGTAGATGGCAGCGGTGGTGGTATATGACAGCTGTGGTGGTATATGGATACGGATTCGAAGCGGTGGCGGATAAGCGGTGGTGGTAGATGGCAGGGGTGATGATGATGGCGCGGCGGCGGCGTGACAACTTATGACCAGAACTCGAAACTCTAAAAGACTAGACTCTAAGACCAGCAACTAGACACGACGATGCAACCGCAAATTCAACAAAGCAAAACCCTAAAAAGATTATGCAAAGGCTCAGATTGGTTCGGATATGATGAACTAACCCTTTTTAGTGGCTTTTTCGTGGACTATAGGTATGAAGAACAGACTCGATCTAAACTACGAAAAACTGTAAAATCTCACCGAGCAACCTGGAAATCTGATACCACTTGATAGAGGCAAAGGTGTCCCGTCTTTCGATGAGATGATGGATATCGCTTTGGTGGAAGTCGACTTTGACGATCCGACTACGAACGTGCGAGGACGTCGCGCCTTAGCAATCGCTAAACCAACTCCGAGAGGTTATTGACCACGCCGGAGCATGATCAACCTGACCACGAGGGTCTGTTTCCTGCGAGCAAACGAAGAACAAGCAAGAAACTAAGATTGCAATCTGGATATTGCGAATATAAGATGAAAGCTTTATTCATCAAGGTGGGGTTCTGTGACGCCTTTGTCTGGTCGTTGAACACAAACGAAGTATGCGAAGTTGCAGCTATGGCAAACTTTTAATCTAAACAAAACCCAAAGTCTAAACGATGCCCTAAGGGCTGTATATATGGAGGAAGAGGGGGGGAATTTCGTGACCCTTGGTGGAGGGGTCCGAAATCAACCCTATCTCTTGTTTCCCCACACATACGGACTCTAAAAATAGCCTATACTTATGTATTTCGAAATTACATGGGCCTGGCCCAATAATAAGGTGACGCAGCACCTATAATAGCCTCGGGACGAAATTTATGAAGTGGCATCTTGTATATTTCGTCCAAGGCTTCATGCACCCATTATGGTGCTTCAAAGTCCTGAAATCATCACTGGTAACTCCGTTCTTGTTCCCCTTGCGCATGCCATCATCTCCATGCTTGTTCTTGCTCCAATGTTCATCCTTCTCCAAGCTAGGCCCTTCATTTGTAAGCAAAACAAATGTATCCAATTTAGGCAGCATCATATTCTCATGAACATTAGAATCATTACCAAGAAACGAAAGTACCTGGTAATTTAGTTGGCGTGGACGAGCTCTAGTAATTGGTCCAGTATGTATAGCAGCAGGGGCTGTGGGTGTAACAATTGTATTGATGTCCTCATCATGGCTGAAGGCCATCTAAACTAGATAACTGCGGAAGCTTCAAAAGTAAATGAGTCCATCAACTCCCACGGCATAGCTGAGTGCAAAACAACGGCCTATCGCACCTTATTCGCCGTCTGAGTAGTCTGCAACATGAGACGTTGCAGCCATGTAGGTCAGCACATTGAATATGCTAGCAGAGTTACACATTAAAGCAATGAAATGCAAGAACTATATCTACATGCACTATTTGGCTGGTGGAGGTTGTAAGTTTATGATTTTGCTTAAAGCTAATTTTTCCCTATAACAAAAGAATAAATTTATTTAACTACTCCCAAGTTGCCCATTATTTGAGAAGGTAACCCCAACTCAAATCCCAATTAAAAGTATCATCATTAACCCAAATCAAATTAATTTAAAGTAATGTGTTTAGATCACATCAATAGATTCAAGTACTAGATACTCAAGATGTCCATAACCAGGGACACGGCTAACCATGATTAGTTTATACACTCTGTAGAGGTTTGCGCACTTTTCCCCACAAGACTCGACCGCATCCATGATCGGATGATCGAGACATAGTCTTTCTGAAACATTAACTCTCTACTCCGTGCGAACCGGTACACCTACTTTCCGATACATCTCCTAGTCCACCTCTTCAAGAGCTCATGCAACTTACTCAATTATGCCAGAGCCCATAATGGCTTGTGGCTGCACATGGAAGTTTCTAGCATGAATAATCTTATGATCCCTTTGAGCCTGGGTGGCATTCCATAGGAAAAATCACACGGGTACTCCGGGATTTCCCAAAAACAGGCAACACTGGGTTCCCCAGGTGCCTCAACCAATCCACCCAGATGTATATTGAAGTTGCCACCTTAATGTTATCCATGATTAAATAACTCTCAACTTCCATGTGTGAATCACGATCCAATCCCTGTCTACGAGCATGGCTAAGCAATAAATAAGCATAACATATATTCCTGGGGTGATCAAAAGGTAATAGGTTCCTACCTCAAGTACTACAACCAAAACCACATGTTCCCAATCCTAATCATGCAAATATTTGAGGGGCAGAACTAATGCATAGTAAAAACTGAGTATAAAAGAGTATGATCAAAGTGTAACTTGCCTTGCTGACAATCTGCAAACTCTAGAGATTCTTAATAACAAGCTTCGCACTCCGGGTAATCTAGCGTAGACAAACAATAGCATACATAAGCAATCACTCAAATGAAACACGAGAAAAACCGAGAAAAGATCCAAATCGAACACGAAACAAGCAAACGGCTTAATCTAACAAAAGTCAAACCTAATTGCAATATTATCATGTGGATTAGATCTTAACAGTATGTACAAGTGATTAGCTACGATTTGCAAAAAGATTCAACTCAAACGGAGCAAAGAAACTCAGAATACGAACGAAACAAGATCGTTTACTAATCTGGACTAAACTCAAATTTTACAATACCAAAATCATGTTCAAGTTGGTTAACTGGAAAGAACAGAACGATCCGAAGATTTAGGCCATGGTTTCATCTAATTTGGATAAACGGGTAAAAAGTTATGCTAGTTTAAAGATCAGGGGCTAAATCGCAATAAAACTATTTGCGGATAGGTCCCTGGCCGAAAATAAACAAAAAAGAAAAAGACTACGGCGCAAACATTCGCTAACAGAACAAATCTAACAAAAATCGTTCACTAACAGTTCTAAACGAGCGAATGTTCGTTCAAAAACTAAACTGGCCTAAAAAATAAACCGACGAGAACCTAAATAAACCGACGAAAACCTAAAAAAACGGCGACGGCGAGATCCGGGCGGCGGCGGAAGCGGTGGGTGGCAAGGCGAGGCGGCGGCTGCGCGGGGCGGCGGCGCGGCTGTGGGTGGTGGCGCGGGCAGCGGCGTGAAGCGGCGAGGCAGCGGCGGCGGCAGCGGGCATCGACGGCGGCGCGCTCGGCGGCGGGGTTGCGGCGGGAGGCGGCGGTGGACGGGGTCCAGGGGGTCCCGGGTGCAGCTCTTTAAAGGGGGGCTCGGCCTCGGGAGGCGGAGTCCCGAGCGGTGACGGCGGCGCGGATCCGGACTCCGGCGAGTCCGGTTCCCGCACGGGAGGGCGAGGCGGTGGAGCAACAGGACGGCCTGCTCGGCTAGGCCTTCGGCCCAGTTGGGCGAGGAGTTTTTTTTAAATAAAATTTTCGCCCGAAAGAAAAAATCCTAATAAAATATAAAGAAAATTCTAAAATTTCCAGAAACAATTTTCACCGTCCAAACCTAATATTTAGGACAAGAAGAACATTTTTCCGGACTAAGATGCACTTTTTGAAAATGTAATATTTTTCTAATTCAAATAAAATAGCAAATAAAATACCAATAAAATCATAATTTTATTTTAAAATTCTTTCTCCAATATTTCTCTTGGGTTGAAGAAGTCATATTATCTTCTTTCATATATTTTTGTTATTGGAAATAATTGGAGAGAAAAATAATAAAATCAAATTGATCCTTTCTTCAAATTTGAAATAAATTCAAATACGAATTCTGTGAAACCTCCAACTCTCTCCTTGGGTCCTTGAGTTGCTTAAGATTTCTAGGATCACAACAGAATGCAAGAATAAAGTATGATATGCATATGATGATCTATGTATAACATCCAAATTGAAAATTGGGATGTTACAAACCTACCCCCCTTAAGATGAATCTCGCCCTCGAGATTCGGGTTGGTCAGCAAAAAGGTTTGGGTTGGCTCTACAGAGATCTTCTTCTCGCTCCCAGGTGGCTTCATCCTCGGTATGGTGGCTCCACTGAACTTTGCAAAACTTGATAACCTTGTTGCGAGTAACTTGGCTGGAAAACTCGAGAATCTTGACTGGATTCTCTTCATAGGTCAAATCACTGTCTAACTGAATTGCTTCCAGTGGCACTGTGTCTCTCAGAGGAATATCGGCCATCTCTGCGTGGCACTTCTTCAGCTGGGAAACGTGAAACACATCATAAACTCATGACAATCCTTCTGGCAATTCCAGCTTGTATGCAACTTCTCTCACGCATTCCAAAACTCTGTATGGTCCCACAAAACGTGGTGCTAGTTTTCCCTTGACTCCAAAATGTTTAACTCCTTGAAGTGGGGACACATGAAGATATGCTCTGTCTCCGACTTCATAAACTATCTCCTTGCGTTTAGTATCCGCATAACTCTTCTTCCTGGACTGGGCTACCTTGAGTCTGTCGTGAATCAACTTAACCTTCTCTTCTGAGTCTTTGATTAAGTCTGGTCCGAACAACTGTCGATCTCCAACTTCATCCCACGATAACGGTGTCTTGCACCTCCTTCCATACAAGGCTTTGAAAGGGGCCATCTTCAAACTGGCTTGATAACTGTTGTTATAAGAAAACATTGCATATGGCAAATTATCATCCCAACTAGATCCATAATCTAGCGCACAAGCTCTCAACATGTCCTCCAGAATATGATTGAATCTCTCGGTTTGTCCATCTGTCTGTGGATGAAAAGCTGTACTGAACTGTAGCCTGGTACCCAAAGTTTCATGCAATTGATTCCAAAACTTTGAAGTAAACTGGGTTCCTCTATCTGATACAATGGTCCTCGGAACTCCATGCAGACATACGATCCTGGTCATGTATATCTTTGCCAACTTAGCACTCGTATAGGTGCTCTTCATTGGGATGAAATGAGCTACTTTCGTCAATCGATCGACTACAACCTAGATAGAGTCATAGCCTGAACGAGTCCTGGGTAATCTAGTGATAAAATCCTTGCCAAGCTTATCCCACTTCCATTCGGGTATCGGCAATGGTTGTAGCAATCCAGCTGGCTTCTGATGCTCTGCCTTGACTCTCTGACATACATCACATACTGCTACATACTCAGCAATATCCTTCTTCGTTCTTGTCCACCATAAACTTTCCTTCAGATCCAGATACATCTTAGTATTTCCTGGGTGAATCGAGTATGGTGAATCATGAGCCTCCTGCAGAATCAACTTCCTGAACTCGGGGTCGTTAGGCACATATATGCGATCCTCAAACCATAAAGTGTCATGCTCATCCTCACTAAATCCTTTTGCCTTTCCTTTACTCATCCTTTCCTTTATCTCTGTAATCTCCTTGTCAGTCTTCTGGGCTTCCCTGATCTTACCCAAAAGAGTGGACTGAATTTCCAATGCTGCAACGTAACCTCTTGGAACTATCTCCAAGCAGAGCTCTCGAAGATCATCTGCTAGCTCCTTAGGTAATCCTCCGGTTATGAGCGTGTTAACATAACTCTTGCGGCTCAACACATCTGCTACGACATTGGCCTTTCCGGGATGATAGTGCAATTTCATATCATAATCCTTGATGAGCTCCAACCATCTCCTTTGCTTGAGATTCAACTCCTTCTGCGTCTTAATTTCCTCCAGATCCTTTGCGTGCATCTGATACAATCTCTTTGATATTGGTCCGGTGCCTGGCAATAGCTCAATCAAAAATTCAATGTCTCGATCTGGTGGCATGCCTGATAACTCCTCCGGAAATACGTCGGGGTAATCCTTCACCACTGGTACTTCCTCCTGTACAACTCCTGATAAGGAATTCACCTGAGTCCTCCTCAGTGCATGTCGGGATATATACTTGATCCTCTTTCCTTCTGGGGTTGTGAGAAGAATTGATTTACTGGCGCAATCGATGTTTCCTTCAAACTTGGATAGCCAATCCATTCCTAGCATCACATCCAATCCTTATGACTCCGGAACAATTAGGTCGGTGGGGAAAACAAGTCTACCTATGGTTAGTGGCAACTGATAGCATCCCCTACTAGCCATATACTCCGCTCCTGGGGAACTTACTAACATAGGTGACTTAAGGGCTACAGTTGGCAGGTTATACTTATCCAGAAATCCCCTTCATATGTATGAATGCGATGCACCAGTATCGAAAAGAACAAGTGCGGTAAATGCATTAATCAAAAACTTACCGACAACTAGGTCAGGTTGATCCTCAATCTCCTCCATGCTGACGTGGTTCACTTGACCTTTGGTGAAGTGATGCGGAGCATCCTTCGGTCATCCCCATGGACCTTCCGTCGCCTCACCAAGCACCAAGAGGACCCATGACAAGAGCACGAGCTCGAGCTCTAGAGACCGAGGTGACTTCTCTCCTTAGTGATATATCATATCACCCTCTCGAGACATGGCTACTACCTCAATCCGGAATGTTGTGCATGATTAGGTACCAAGAGGACCCTCCCGAGGATGCACATGAAGATGAACAAGACCCCAAGCCCACGGACAAAGAGAACCCATGGAAGAAGGCAAAAGCAGCCTCCAGGCACCGGGCATCCGGCCAGGACCCCGGACATCCGGCCCCTGGAGATATACACGTCCAGACTCTACAGAAGAAGGCTACAGTGACCGGACATCCGGCATCAATACCGGACATCTGGCCTCCCACCGGAAATCCGGCCTTCCGCCCGGACATCCAGCCCATGTTTCTGAATGCATCGAAGATGGCCCCAACAGCCCGGACATTCGCCAGAACCACCGGACATCCGGTCCCTCCGGAAGCACTGGACATCCGGCACCTCCAGCCCGGACATCCGGTCCCTCGTGAACCACCGGACATCTGGCCCGATGCCTGGACATCCGACGCCTCCTGCATGCGCGCAGCTTCTTTGGGCAGAGACCCATGTATCCCTTCGCCCCCATGACTATATATACTCCTTCCTCCCGTACGTTTTAGGGTTAGCGTTGATTTAGCTCAGATTAGAGATAGAGCTTCGCTCATCCATCGGATCTCCTCTTCATGAGAGACCGTGGCCTCCTCGGAGAAGATCCAATCGGATTCAAGACCCCCCCGTGGGAAGATCCCCCTCGTGGATTCAAGACCTCCTCACGGAGAAGATCGGTTACCTTTGTATCCTTACCTTTGTTGATTGTGGATCATATGTATCTCTTTGTGTTCGGTGATCTAGCACTCGTGTGATTGATTCTATGTTGGTTTCGTGATTCTCTCTCGTTTTCCCCGTGTTTCCCCTTTGTGCTTCCGCGTGTTCTTCGTGATTCCCCGTAGGATCCACTCCAAACGTGAAAGATCATCCACATAGGGTTCCGCCCTACATCATCTTGGTATCATGAGCCACGTTGATCACGTTTTTGAGCCCCTACCCCGTGTTTTCTAGCTTGATTTTGTTGTTTTCGTCCTAAATCCGAAAATTCCCCACCAAAAATAGCCCCAAAAATTTTTGTGATTTGTTGGTGAGTTGAGATTTTCTTGGATTTGGTCCATGGATTTGTGTTGCTGCGTGTGGATCTAGCTTTCCCCACCCTCCCCACCCTTTTCCATACACCGATCCGTCCAAATTTTGCCCCGAAGTTGCAATTTTTCCCGTGGAGTTCATCGAGTTCGTCCCCGATCCAGGAGCCCGGACATCCGGCGTACCGGACATCCGGCAGTTGGCCCGGACATCCGGCCCCTGGCAGCTGCAACTCCACCCCCCAAGCTCATTTGCCACCATAATTTCGTCCAATTTTGCCCGGAGCCCACGGCTACTTCCGCATACCCATACCACTTACCACCAACACCACCACCGATCACCGCTACCTCCTATGTCGATTTTGACACGTTTTGGTCTTTGGGAGTTTGGGTTGTGGTTTCCCGTATCCTATTGTGTTTCGGCTATATAGGTACGGTTCAACGTCAACATCACCACCGCTCATCTCCACCGCCCACTCTTCATCGCCAAGGACGGTAATATCGACGACATCTTTGTCATACCTTGCAATTGCATTGATAACCCACATTGCCTCATTTTGCATAGCTTACCCATCGAGACTAGCCGTTGAGTATTGCTGGCAATGCGACTTGTGCACATTACTGATCATACAACATAGCATACATATCATACCATAGTGGTGCATATCTTGAGATCAACTTGTGTGTCACAAAGTTGTCATAGCATACGCAATTGCTATCTTGGTTCGTGAAGTTTGCATAAGACAAGAGCTCAAAAGTGAAAGAGCCACCCAAGCTTTTAAGCAAAGAGGAAAGATAAGCAAAGAGCTTATAAGCAAGAACCATAGCATCATACAACATTAAGATTGTCATATCCGATCATCTTGGATCATAGCACCGAAATATCATACATATAGCATACTTGGGTTAGAGATCGTTGCATTTTTGCCTAGTAGGTGGTGCACAAGTTTGCGTATCCGCCTATTGTGCAATCGTGCTAGCGTCTCTCTAGTATTGTGCAACAAGAGCATTTTCGTGGTTTCCACATTTTGGCTCACTTTTGGATTGCACAATCCCATTTATCTATTTGCGTGTGTGTTTCCGTGTACCCATACTTGCTTGGTCTACTTGTTGCATTTGCAAATTCGTGAATCTTTTCCAACATTATTGAAGCTCACTTACTATTGCATCAGATTTTATGCCACCATCCTAACCAAGCTCCACCATAAGCTTTTACGTGTGTAGGTGTGAGAACCGACAAGAATTGGTACCAACAGTGCTATTTCATTGTCCGCATTTGAGTGAACTTGATTCATCTTCAACTTCGGTCAAGGTACATTTGGTATACATTCTTTTCCTTCTACCACTTACATTTTGCTTGGAATGATGGATAGGCCAAGTTCTTCTACCACTCCACCTCTCATCGAGAACGACGACGACATGACATCATTTGTCACCAAGAACCACCTATTTGGAGCTCAAAAGGCATTGCACCAAGAACAACAAGCAATGAGGGACTACTTCGACAACAAATTCGACGCTCAAAAGCAAGAGAATGATGCAAGAATGGACGAGATCCGCGCCTTCATGAGGAACCGGCATCCTTCCACTTCTTCATATTCAAGACGGAGTCGCTCGATTCAACACTCCAACGACACCTTCTCCGACTCAAGTACACCGTCATCGAACACTCTTCGTCGAGCAGCGCGTCAAGACCGGCATGCATCTCGGAACCCGCTACATGACAAGCATACACAAGAACAAGTCGATGAGCAAATCCATCGTCCTCAATCAAACCAAGTCGCTTTTGCACAAGCTCAAGAACGACAATGACTACGACGCCAAGAAGAAGAGCGAGTGCGCCTACACCAAGAGGAACAATATGCCGAGGCTCAATGTCTTCAACAACAACAACGAGAAGCACAAGCTCTTGAGGCGCAATGTGCTCTTCAACCGCAATCGCGAGCGGCGCAATCAAGAGGAAGCCCTTCGAGAAGAAATCCAAGAGAGGAACTACCAACCGCGTGTGCAACGTCAAGCTCCACAAGCTCCTCCACAAGCTCGTTAAGCTCCACCTCAACCTCAAGTTCAACAAGAGCAAGTTGATCATGGACTTCATCCGCGCCAAGAGCAACATGAGTATGACTATCCTCCACGTCAAGGACGTCATCATCACCATCGTCAACAACACAATGAAGAGCAACGCTATGGCAAGCTCAAGTTCACAATGCCCAAGTTCAATGGAAGCAATGATCCGGAAGAGTACCTCTCATGGGCATTGAAGGTTGACAAGATCTTTCGTTTGCACAACTATGAGGAAGAGAAGAAGATCGCTATGGCATCACTTGAGTTCCAAGACTATGTGCTCATATGGTGGGAACAAGTACTTGAACGCCGTCAAGCAAGAGGTGAACCACCAATCACCACTTGGGCTCAAATGAAGGATGTCATGCGAGCACGCTTTGTACCAACATATTGCAACCGCGATCTCTTCAAGAAGTTACAACTCCTCAAGCAAGGAACAAAGAGTGTTGAAGTCCACTTGCTCTTTGGCCGCATCAGTTGAGGTTTGCTCTGTTCAGTTCAGTTAAAGAAGATATGGTATCTTGCTTGTTTCAATTATCCGGGCTCGCCATCAATAGATACTGGTTTCTCTTCCGCTTTGGCCCAATTGACCCACTTATCTTACAAAGGGCGAAGCCACTAACAAATACTTATACTACAAGGAAATGGAGATAGCCATGATTCGAGCCAATGTCACGGAAGATGATGAGCAAATAATGGCACGTTTCTTGAATGGACTCAATCATCCCATCAAGAAGATTGCCGACTTCCAACCCTACTCCAACCTCATTGAGCTCGTACATCAAGCAACCAAGGCCGAACGACAAGTGCAAGATGACTTCAAGTACGCCAAGTACTCATCCAAGGCCTACAGTTTCTCCAACATCCAAGCTTCAACGACTCCTCCAACATCTACATCAACCAAACCTTCTACAAGCAATGACGACAAGTCAAGTTACAAGAAAACTTCGGCAAGTTCAAGTCGTCTTCCTCCTACTACAAGCAACTTCAAGCCGCGTGCTTCATCATCTACTCCAACTAATGAATCCATCAAAACAAGCTCCGTCAAGTGTTTCACTTGCGGCGGCCGAGGCCACAAGTGCTTCCAATGCATGAACAAGCGCACCATGATCCTCAACGACGACGGCACATATGACTCCATGAGTGAAGAGGAGATGGAAGCCCTTGAGCAAGTGGCCATGCACCGGCGCGTAAACGAGGATGAAGATGATCAAGTCTTTTGTGATGAGGATTCGAGCCCCGCTCTCGTTGTCTCCAAAGTCTTGACACTTCAACATCAACAAGAAGAAGACCAACGATGCCACATCTTCCACACTAAGGCCGGCATTAACGGAAGGTCCGTAAAGGTCATCATCGATGGAGGTAGTTGCCACAACTTGGCAAGTGAAGAACTATGTTCCAAGCTTCAATTGGTCAAGAGGAAGCACCCGCACCCCTACAAGGTTCAATGGCTAAGTGACTCCGGCACTATATGAGTCGAGCATACGGTCCAAGTCTCCTTCAAAATTGGTGCTTATGAAGACACTTTGGAGTGTGATGTGGTCCCAATGACAGTTTGCCACCTCCTTCTTGGTCGACCATGGCAATTCGACCGTGGTGTCATCCACAATGGGCGCACCAACCACTATAGCTTCAAAATGAAAGGGAAGGAATATGTGTTATGACCTATGTCTCCTAGTCAAGTAATAGCCGACAAGCAAACCACCAATCATGGAGAGAAGAGTGAAAAAGTGACCCACCCAAAAGTGAGTGAGAGCCACAAGCCAAATTTGAGTGCCTCTTCGCCTAGAGAGAAAAACCTCATCCTATTCGCCACCAAAAGTGAGATGAGAGAAGTGTGTGAGAACCCATCGAGTGTGATGCACTTTGTACTTGTGTGCAAAGATGGAGAGCCAACAACTAACACTTCTCATGATCTACCTTTAGTGTTTCAATCTCTTTTGCAGGAATTCCAAGATGTTTTCCCCGATGAGCTACCTCCGGGTCTACCTCCACTACAAGGCATTGAGCATCGAATCGACCTCATCCCCGGAGCGCCACTTCCGAACAAAGCTCCATACCGTGTCAATCCCGAAGAAACCAAGGAGATTCAACGGCAATTACAACAACTCATCGACAACGGTCATGTACGTGAAAGCTTAAGCCCATGTGCCGTTCCCGTTATACTTGTGCCTAAACCCGATGGAAGTTTTCTCTTGTGTTCCGATTGTAGACCCATAAATGCCATTACCGTTCGATATAGGCATCCCATTCCTCGCTTAGATGATATGCTTGATGAACTTAGTGGAGCCAACTTTTTCTCCAAAATTGATCTTAAAAGTGGCTATTATCAAATCCGCATACAAGAGGGTGATGAATGGAAAACCGCTTTCAAAACCAAATTTGGCTTATATGAGTGGTTAGTGATGCCTATGGGTTTGTCGGAAGCCCCTGGTACTTTCGTGCGTCTTATGCATCATGTGCTTAGACCTTACATTGGAATCTTTGTTGTGGTTTACTTTGATGATATCCTTGTGTTTAGCAAAACCATGAAAGAGCACATTAATCATGTTAAATCTATGTTGCAAACCCTCCTCAAAGAAAGCCTTTATGCGAACTTGAAAAAATGCACGTTTGGCATTGACAAAGTGGTTTTCTTGGGTTTTGTTGTCTCTTCCAAGGGTGTCCATGTTGATGAAACTAAGATTAAGGCAATTAAAACTTGGCCCCAACCCACCAATTTGCAACAAGTGCATAGTTTTCTTGGTCTTGCAGGATTTTATCGCCGCTTTGTGAAAAACTTTAGCACAATTGCCGCTCCTTTGCATGCCTTCAGTAAGAAGAATGCTCCTTTTGTTTGGGGATCTTTGCAATCCACCACTTTTGATGAACTCAAGTCTTTGCTTACTCATGCTCCGATTCTTGCTTTTCCCAACTTTGACAAAACTTTTGAGGTTCATTGTGATGCAAGTGGTACCGGAATTGGCGGAGTTTTGATGCAAGAAAAACGAGCCATTGCATATTTTAGTGAAAAACTCTCCGGTGCTCAACTTAACTATCCCATCTATGACAAAGAATTGTATGCTTTAGTGCGTGCGCTACATGTTTGGGAACATTACCTTAGACCTCATGAATTTGTCATCCATACTGATCATGAAACGCTTAAGTACTTAAAAGGTCAAACTAAGTTGAACAAGCGTCATGCCAAATGGAGTGAATTTATTGAAACTTTTCCTTACGTGATCAAGTACATTAAGGGTAAAGAAAATGTTGTTCCGGATGCACTTTCCCGCATTTGCATGCTTGTCACTAAACTTGAGTTGAATGTTATTGGTTTTGAGCATATAAAAGACTTGTATGAGCATGATCCGTCTTTTGCTACTCCTTATGCTAAGTGTTTGACACACACGTCTTGGGAACGCTACTACATAAAGAATGATTATCTTATGAGAGCTAACAAACTTTGCATTCCCGAGTCTTCCTTTCGTTTGCTCCTTTTGCAAGAGGCTCATGGAGGCGGACTCATGGGACACTTTGGACGCGACAAGACATTCGCCACGCTCTCCAAGAACTACTTTTGGCCCAAGATGTACCGTGATGTCTCACGCTTCACCAACTGTTGCTCTACATGTCGCAAAGCTAAGTCTAAAGCTCAATCCCATGGTCTTTACATGCCACTTCCTATTCCTTATCAACCTTGGGAAGACATTAGCATGGATTTTATACTTGGTTTGCCTAGAACTCAAAATGGCAAGGATTCCGTCTTCGTTGTTGTGGACAGGTTTTCTAAGATGGCACATTTCTTTCCTTGCAACAAGATAGACGATGCTTCACACGTTGCAAATCTCTTTTGTAGGGAAATCTTGCGTCTCCATGGATTCCCAAAGACAATCGTCTCCGACCACGACGCCAAGTTCTTGAGTTACTTTTGGAAGACCCTATGCGCCAAGCTCGGAATCAAGCTATTGTTCTCTTCGGCATACCATCCTCAAACCAACGGCCAAACGGAGGTGACGAACCGTACAGTCTCCACTTTACTTCGCGTGTTGATCTAGAAGAACATCAAGGAGTGAGAGGCATGTCTACCCATCGCCGAGTACGCCTACAACCGTGCAAGACATTCGACGACCGACAAGTCCCCCTTCGAGGTCGTCTATGGCTTCAACCCGTTGTCCCCATTGGACATTCTACCTCTTCCTCTACAAGAGCGCACCAACCTTGACGCAAGTGCCCGTGCAAGCTACATCAAGAAGATGCATGAAGATACAAGGCACACCATCGAGCGCCAAGTACAACGACTAGCGACCAAGCTCAACGTCAACAAGCATCCCATGATATTCAACATTGGAGACCTCGTGTGGCTACACCTTCGCAAAAACCGCTTCCCCAATGAACACAAGTCCAAGCTTCTCCCTCGAGCCGACGAACCCTTCAAGGTGCTAGCACGCTACAACAACAATGCTTACAAGATCGATCTCCCACGCGACAAGTACAACATGAGCGACATCTTCAACGTCTCTGATCTCTCCCCGTACCATGGTGATGAGGATTTCGATCCGAGGTTGGATCTTCCACAAGGGGGGGGGGAGATGATGCGGAGCATCCTTCGGTCATCCCCATGGACCTTCCGTCGCCTCACCAAGCACCAAGAGGACCCATGACAAGAGCACGAGCTCGAGCTCTAGAGACCGAGGTGACTTCTCTCCTTAGTGATATATCATATGACCCTCTCGAGACATGGCTACTACCTCAATCCGGAATGTTGTGCATGATTAGGTACCAAGAGGACCCTCCCGAGGATGCACATGAAGATGAACAAGACCCCAAGTCCACGGACGAAGAGAACCCATGGAACAAGGCAAAAGCAGCCTCCAGGCACCGGACATCCGGCCAGGACCCCGGACATCCGGCCCCTGGAGATATACACGTCCAGACTCTACAGAAGAATGCTATAGTGACCGGACTTCCGGCATCAATACCGGACATCCGGCCTCCCACCGGAAATCCGGCCTTCCGCCCGGACATCCGGCCCAGGTTTCCCGAATGCATCGAAGATGGCCCCAACAGCCCAGACATCCGCCAGAACCACCGGACATCCGGTCCCTCCGGAAGCACCGGACATCCGGCACCTCCAGCCCGGACATCCGGTCCCTCGTGAACCACCGGACATCCGGCCCGACGCCCGGACATCCGGCGCCTCCTGCCTGCGCGCAGCTTCTTTGGGCAGAGACCCCTCCTGCCTGCGCGCAGCTTCTTTGGGCAGAGACCCGTGTATCCCTTCGCCCCCATGACTATATATACTCCCTCCTCCCGTACGTTTTAGGGTTAGCGTTGATTTAGCTCAGATTAGAGATAGAGCTTCGCTCATCCATCGGATCTCCTCTTCATGAGAGACCGCGGCCTCCTCGGAGAAGATCCAATCGGATTCAAGAACCCCTCGTGGGAAGATCCCCCTCGTGGATTCAAGACCTCCTCATGGAGAAGATCGGTTACCTTTGTATCCTTACCTTTGTTGATTGTGGATCATATGTATCTCTTTGTGTTCGGTGATCTAGCACTCAGGTGATTGATTCTATGTCGGTTTCGTGATTCTCTCTCGTTTTCCCCGTGTTTCCCCTTTGTGCTTCCGCGTGTTCTTTGTGATTCCCCGTAGGATCCACTCAAACGTGAAAGATCGTCCACATAGGGTTCCGCCCTACATCATGAAGGGGTCGGGCTTCTTGGTAGAACCTCCATTGCCATTTCCATTCTTCGTTTCAGGACATTCAGTGGAATAATGTCCGGTCTTCTGGCACTTGAAACAGGTAATGTGGCTCAAATCCCTTTTGGTTGGTATTGAAGGGTTGGAACGGTTCTGGCTGCTGCTTCCTCCATTCCCATTGCCATTCTTGGGGTCACTGTGGTTATGCGAGCTTGCTCCATTGTGCGTATGTCCTCCATGGTTGTGGCTATGTCCTCCTGAGTATGGGGCATAGCGGGGCTTCTGCTGAGCTCCTGAAGTGTACCTCCCCTGTCCATAGTTTCTCTTGCGATTATCATTCTGTTGTTGCTTGCCTTCAATCATGAGAGCCATGTCTACCAACTCCTGGTAGTTGTTGAATGTTGCCACCATCAACTACATGCTCAGCTCATCATTCAGTCCTTCAAGAAACTTCTCCTGCTTAGCGGCATATGTGGCTACGTCATCAGGGGCATAGCGTGCTAACTTGCTAAACTCATCCACATACTGGCCCACTGTACGTCCTCCTTGGTGCAAGTTGTGAAACTCGCGCTTCTTCATGCTCATAGCTCCAGCTGAGACATGGGCAGTGCAGAATGCCTGCTGAAACTGATCCCATGTAACAGTGTCAATGGGGTAAGTGGCTGTGAAATTCTCCCACCAAGATGATGTGGGTCCATCAAGCTGATGTGCGGCAAAACGCACTCTCTCTCCATCTGTGCATCCTGAAGTGGTCAGGTCTCTTCCAATATTGCAGAGCCAATCATCTGCAACAATCGGCTCGGTGCTACTAGAGAACACCGATGGATTCAACCTTAGGAAACGAGCTAGGTGATCAACAGGGGGGGTGGTGGTGGGTTGTTGTTGTTGTTGCCTTGGTTCTGGTTCTGAACTAGTATCTGCATCAAGGCATTCTACTGCTGGATCAACTGAGTGAGCTCCGGTGGGAAGGAAAATCCATTGCCACGTCTCGGAGGCATCTGATGGGTTAGAAGGGGTGAGAAAACAGAATAGAATGAGGTCTAAGGGAGATTCACTACCCATAATGCTCATGACACAAACACAATCAATTTCACTTCATTCAATAGCACACAAGTTCACACAATCGGTCTAACCTATGATTACAAACTCGATCATTGCTAACTACTTGGAGGGAAATACTACTAGTTACTTGGTGGTCATCTAGAAATTTTCATCAGAGGAAGACTCCATGATATCTGCTCCAGCTTTGTCAACGTAGTGGTCATCGCTGTCATCGGCCTTACTATCCGTGTCGGTGTCGTCCAGGATGATGTAGTTCTCCGAACGGATCTCCATTGCTCGCTTGATATTCTCCATTGATATTCCCGTCTTCCTCTTCAGGTCTTCATGCTTCTCTAGTAGTACGGCAATCTCTTCCTCGTATCCATCGCGTGTAGACTTGAGTTCTTATTCTAGCTCGTTGTTTCTCTTCACCAGTTTCTTGATCTTCTTCATGTGGATAATTTGTTGATTCTCCTATCGACGAATATGATATCCCATCTCTTGAATGTAGGCTGCAATTGATCCATCCTCCTGGTACAAATCATCTCCCATTTGTCATCTCGACGGCCACATATCTGGTAAATGGTATTCTCCAGCTCCTTGTGATACACCTCACATATGCATCCAAAGGTGATATGTGCTGCCATGCTCTTTCCTATACTCCAGCTTGGTGCATCCAGGTAGAAATCAATAGGCTCCGTTGTTGGCGCAAATGTCCTCCCAGGTACCCAGACTTTCATCTTCCAACGTTCCTCTTCCGGTACAGATGTAGAGAAAGTCCCCTGAAGCTTGGTAGTCCGATGTTCAAATATTAGTGACTTCCTTCAAGTGTTTTCCGAAAGGGGTGTCATCATCCGGCTGAGTGGACTTGTTCCTGGGATCCGCCATCTATAGAGTAGAAAGAGAGGAGAATTAGAAATGAGTAGAGAAGAGAAATCATGTGGCTCATTCTAGTGGTCACGTCCTACAGTCAACGTGTGCTCTGATACCATCTAGTAGCGACCAGACCTCAAACGGTCAAGTCTCTGTGCATCAGTGTCATCCCTGGATCGGTAATGCTGACACGCATAGTACTCGAGGAATTATAACAGAGTTTCAATCACACACTTATTACATCGAGTCCTCATAAAGACTATGATTACACAAAAATATCATGGCTGAAGGCCATCTAAACTAGATAACTGCGGAAGCTTTGAAAGTAAATGAGTCCGTCAAATCCAACGGCATAGCTGAGTGCAAAACAATGACCTATCGCACCTTATTCGTCGTTTGAGTAGTCTGTAACATGAGACATTACATCCATGTAGGTCAGCACATTGAATATGCTGGCAGAGTTACACGTTAAAGCAATGAAATGCAAGAACTATATCTACATGCAATATTTGGCTAGTGGAGGTTGTAAGTTTATGATTTTCCTTAAACCTAATTTTTTCTTACAACAAAGGAATAAATTTATTTCACTACTCCCAAGTTGCCCAGTATTTGAGAAGGTAACCCCAACTCAAATCCCAATTAAAAGTATCATCATTAACCCAAATCAAATTAATTTAAAATAACCTGTTGAGATCACATCAATAGATTCAAGTACTAGATACTCAAGATGTCCATAACCAGGGACACGACTAACCATGATTAGTTTATACACTCTGTAGAGGTTTGCGCACTTTTCCCCACAAGACTCGACCGCATCCATGATCAGATGATCGAGACATAGTCTTTCTGAAACATTAACTCTCTACTCCGGGCGGACCGGTACACCTACTTTCCCCTACATCTCCTAGTACACCTCTTCAAGAGCTCACGCAACTTACTCAATTATGCCAAAGCCCATAATGGCTTGTGGCTGCACACGGAAGTTTCTAGCATGAATAATCTTATGATCCCTTTGAGCCTGGGTGGCATTCCATAGGAAAAATCACATGGGTACTCTGGGATTTCCCAAAAACAGGCAACACTGGGTTCCCCAGGTGCCTCAACCAATCCACCCAGATGTATATTAAAGTTGCCACCTTAATGTTATCCATGATTAAATAACTCTCAACTTCCATGTGTGAATCACGATCCAATCCCTGTCTATGAGCATGGCTAAGCAATAAATAAGCATAACATATATTCCCGGGGTGATCAAAAGGTATTAGGTTCCTACCTCAAGTACAACAACCAAAACCACATGTTCCCAATCCTACTCATGCAAATATTTGAGGGTCAGAACTAATGCATAGTAAAAACTGGGTATAAAAGAGTATGATCAAAGTGTAACTTGCCTTGCTGACGATCTATAAACTCTAGAGATTCGTAGTAACAAGCTTCGCACTCCGGGTAATCTAGCATAGACAAACAATAGCATACATAAGAAATCACTCAAACGAAACACGAGAAAAAACGAGAAAAGATCCAAATCGAACACGAAACAAGCAAACAGCTTAATCTAACAAAAGTCAAACCTAACTGCAATATTATCATGTGGATTAGATCTTAACAGTCGGTACAAGTGATTAGCTACGATTTGCAAAAAGATTCAACTCAAACGAAGCAACAAAACTCAGAATACGAACGAAACAAAATTGTGTACTAATCTGGACTAAACTCAAATTTTACAGTACCAAAATCATGTTCAAGTTTGTTAACTGGAAAGAACAGAACGATAAGAAGATTTAGGCGCTGGTTTCATCTGTTTGGATAAATGAGTAAAAAGTTATGCTAGTTTAAAGAACAGGGGCTAAATCGCGATAAAACTATTCATGGATAGGTCCCTGGCCGAAAATAAACTAAAAAGAAAAAGACTACGGTGCGAACGTTCGCTAACAGAACAAATCTAACGAAAGTCGTTCACTAATAGATCTAAACGAACAAACGTTCATTTTAAAACTAAACCGGCCAAAAAAATAAACCGACGAAAACCTAAAATAACAGGTGGTTCGGGGTATTTTTATCGGTTCTCGGAAAAAACCGGCGGTGGCGAGATCAGGGCGGCGGCGGCGGTGCGGGGCTTGCGGGGCGGTGGCGCGGCTGTGGGTGGTGGCGCGAGCGACGGCGCGAAGCGGCGAGGCAGCGGGGGTGGTGGCGTGCTCGGCGGTGGGGTTGTGGCGGGAGGTGGTGGCGGACGGGGTCCAGGGTGCAGCTATTTAAAGGGGGGGCTCGGCCTCGGGAGGCGGAGTCCTGGGCGGCGACGGTAGCGCGGATCCGGACTCTGGCGAGTCCGGTTCCCGTACGAGAGAGCGAGGCGGTGGCACAACGGGCCGGCCTGCTCGGCTGGGCCTTCGGCCCAGTTGGGCGAGAAGTTTTTTTTAAATAAAATTTTTGCCCGAAAGAAAAAATCCTAATAAAATATAAAGAAAATTCTAAAAATTCTAGAAACAATTTTCGCAGTCCAAACCTAATATTTAGGACAAGATGAACATTTTTCCGGACTAAGATGCAATTTTTGAAAATGCAATATTTTTCTAATTCCAATAAAATAGCAAATAAAATACCAATAGAAGCATAATTTGATTTTAAAATTCTTTCTCCAATACTTCTCTTGGGTTGAAGAAGTCATATTATCTTCTCTCATATATTTTTATTATTGGAAATAATTAGAGAGAAAAATAATAAAATCAAATTGATCCTTTCTTCAAATTTGAAATAAATTCAAATATGAATTTTGTGAAACCTCCAACTCTCTCCTTGGGTCGTTGAGTTGCTTAAGATTTCTAGGATCACAACAGAATGCAAGAATAAAGTATGATATGCATATGATGATCTATGTATAACAACCAAATTGAAAATTGGGATGTTACAGTTGTGCTAGCGTTTTCTTTAGTAGGCTGAGCAGATGCTTCAGCCTGAGGAGTTTCTTGTTGCGATGCAGCTGCAACATTTGTCTTGAAACCCTTCGCCATTCTAATGAATCTAACTTTGGCATCTAGCCAATCTGCAGGGTATGCGTCAAATTCATCACTGAGTGCTTTGATCTCAGTTTGCAGAGTCACAAGTTCTTTAGGAGACATGTTTACAACATGCTTCTTCAGAAAACGATCCTTCTTGTACTGAGCTTTCTTTGGTTGCCTGGCCTTGTCAAATTTCCATTTTTCTTCACTAATGAAGGCAGTCAACATATGACTTTCACCAGGCGAGAGATTCAGTTCAGGCAGAGGAGTGTTGTGGCCTTGTGCCATAGATCAATGAAATCCATGATCTTCGGATCCAGTAAGAGAGGCACAACACTGCCTTTGGCTCTAGTGGCCCTTTGTTGGCGGTCTCTGATGATCTCAGCGAGTTCTTCATCATCAGCTTCATCGTCACTTGACGATACTTGAAAGGCGACCTGCTTCTTGTGAGGACTTGGCCTTGAATCGCGTCCAGCAGCAACCTTTTTCTTTAGCAAGGTTGGACCTATTGAGGACTGAGGCGGAGCTGAGGAACTTGCAGAGGCTCCTGAAGCAATTGAGATTCCAGTTGTCCGTTGGCACGTGGCAAGATGCACAGGTGTCGAGGACTTTGCAGGTGCAGCTGAGGATTTTGCAACTGAGGGAGCTGGAGCTGCACTTGAAGAAGTTTCTTGAGGAATTGGCCATGAGGGCTTTGAAGAGCTTGGCTGTGAGGGCATTGCAGCTGAGGAAGATGGCTTTACAGCTGATTTCTTTGGCAAAGCCTTTTTGGGCTTGCTAGCAGAGGCCTCAGCAGCAGCAGCAGTGTCTTCGTTGAATTTCTTCACTGCTTCCTTAGCCATTTTAGCCAACTTGGCTTGGCGCTTGGCCCATTCCTTTCGAAATTCCTCACCTCTTCTGATGCTAGAGGCGTCAGCAACTTGGCCTGGAGCCAATGGAGGTCTTGGGCATGGAGGATTAACCACGAATTTTTTTCATATATTTAGGAGTGACATAGCGATATTCCCTCCATTATCTTGCCCATCTTCATTCAATCCGATGAATGCACACTTTGCGCTGATTTTTGTTCTCCTTGCCATGAGTGGCTTCATCAGGAGTGCAATATTCATCATAGCTTTCATCAAGGTTTTCAAAATTAGTATTTGTCTCAGGCCTCTTTCCTCCTTTCTGTGGATGCTTACCATCAGCTATTTTCAGCACTTGAGGATTTTGAACAATTGAAGTCTCTGAGGAGGTATGCAATTTTTCTTCGAGGAACGCTGGAAATGAGTTAAGTTGATGAGAACCTAGTGATTCAGCAACGGACATGTGTACCTATGAATAGAGTATAGGTGCGAAGAATTTGGAAAGGTCATATGCGTTCTCAGAATTTGTTTTTTAAAAAGAATCAAGTTTGAGGAATTTGACCAGGGGAGTTTTGAGGAATTTCACTAAGAGTTCTTGTCTTAGGTTCCAGAGTTGTGTAGATTGAAAATCCACACAATTGAGGAACCTTGAAGAAAAACACATCTTAGAGAAATAAATCAAGAACAGATGCAACTTGGTGTTTAAGGATATGGATGTTGAAGAAATAAACACCTTTTGAAGATTTTGTGGAAATCATCAGAATCAACAAGGGCGGTAAAAATAGATTTTATTTACCCTTGGAGAAGAACACGACAAACTGGGAGTTGAAGTGGAGAAGTTCGTCAATCCAGATATCTCACGCCCTAACCTGGCGATGAGAGATAGCTACGGCGGCGGCGGAGGTGAAGATTTCTACGGCCAGCGCGAGTACGACAGCGACGAGGTCGAGGCAGTGGAGCTCTTCCTCACCAGATACGATGGAGAGTAGTGACGACACTAGGTTAGAGAGCTCGAGCGAGGCAGAGAGATCAAGCAGAGTAAATGTGCTCTGAGGAGGGTGAGGGGTATTTATAGCCAAGGTGAAAAACCTCTCGTCCGAGGAAATTGGACGAACGTACCCCTGACCCTTGCCATCCTAGCGACATGTGTCACCCACGTACTAAGAAATGGAGATCGTGTTAGATCGCAGGTGAATATTTTAATCCTGTCGTGGGATGCAGAATGATTTGAGCGGCAAATGCCGGAAAATTAGATATGAAAATTTTAACGTTTTGTTCGCAGATTCTTCGGCTGTCAAAGACACAGTGAAGATTTTGAACGGGTTTCAAATAGAACACACATGAAGAATTTGTGAACAGACTGGGTTGAGTTTAGCATAGAGGGGGAACGGGTCCGATCACATTCACTTAGAAGAAACAACAACTTGAAGAATTAGCAATAAGTGAATTCTGTAGAGGACATGAAAAACTAAGGAAATTGCAAAGTTGAAGAATTCAAAAAAATGAAGAAATTGCAAAACCTCAAATTTGAAGATTTTCAACTTTGGTTGGTGGCGTAACCCACCGTATAAGAATGATGATTTCAGACACCGCGTACAATTGTCGTAGGGTTCTGAGAATCAAATTCTTCATTAATTTCTTCACACTTAGAGGGTTAGTCTTCATTGACTGAAGAAAAACGTTACTTCGTGTGTTGCACATCTAAGCCACCAATTTTGCGTAAGTGTTAGGATGTGTGTCCTTTCAAAGGACATTCGAATATTCTAAGATATTTAGCTCACACCGCAACTTGCTAAGTCTCTTCTCGTCCAAGGCCTTTGTGAAGATATCTGCCAGCTGATCTTCAGTCTTCACGTGGTGATGGAGATGTTGCCCTTCAACACATGATCACAAAGAAAATGATGACGAATCTGGATGTGCTTTGTCTTTGAGTGCTGAACTGGGTTGTGAGAAATCTTGATAGCACTCTCGTTGTCGCAGTAGAGTGGCACATTCTTCACATTGATGCCATAGTCCTTGAGGGTTTGCTTCATCCACAGCAAGAACCAGCAGCAATGTACTCAGCTTCAGCAGTAGAGAGTGATACACAGTTCTGCTTCTTCAAGGTGAAAGTGCGTTATGTCGACTAGAGGGGGGGTGAATAGGCGATTTTTATGAATTCTTCACTGAGGAATTTGCCGGTGAGGAAATTCCTTAGCGAAGAACTATTAGCAGCGGAATAAGTACTCAGAAGTAAGCATAACAGAATACTAACATGGTCATCATGATGAAGTGAAGACTAGCACAGAGTACAGAAAGCGTAATCACAGGATAACACAAGATCAAGACAAACAGACTGAGGAAATTGAACTGAGGAAATTGAGAAAGTCTTCAGTCAAAGTCTTCTAACACAGATATGAACAAACACTCAACACAGTAATGAGGAAATGAATGGGTTGAGGAAATAGAACCAGTTAGGTTGGTGAAGACAATGATTTGGTAGACCAGTTCCAACTGCTGTCTCAGTTGTACGTCTGGTTGGAGCGGCTGAGTATTTAAACTCGAGGACACGCAGTCCCGGACACCCAGTCACTGAGCACGCAGCTCAGGACACCCAGTCCTCACCGTATTCTCCTTGAACTAAGGTCACGCAGACCTCGTCCAATCACTCATGGTAAGTCTTCAGGCGACTTCCAAACCTTCACAGACTTGGTCACTCGGCGATCCACAATTCCTCTTGGATGCTCTAGACCTTGACGCCTAACCATCTGGAAGAAGCACGGTCTTCAAAGGTAACAAGCGTCGGATCCACGCAGGATCAATTTCTTCAGTGATGCTCAATCACTTTGGGTTTGTAGGGGTTTGGTTTTGGGTTTTCCTCACTCGATGATTTTCGCTCAAAGTCCTCGGAGGATGGGTTGCTCTCAAATGACAAGTGTCAAGTTCTCTCGGAGCAGCCAACCAGCTAGTGGTTGAAGGGGCGGCTATTTATAGCCTAGGGAGCAGCCTGACATGATAAGACATAAATGCCCCTCAATGATATGACCGTTAGGTGGATAAGATATTTTGGGACAGCTGGCGCGCAGCACAGCAACGGTCGGAAATTTGACTCTCAAATTCCTCAGGGCTATCATGTTCCTCACTATGTAGGTAATTCGTACTGACGAATTCCTAACTCCTCGGTCAGAACAAATTCATCAGCGACCAAAAGAACTTCGTCTCTGTCACTGAAGAAAGTGACTGAACTGTATGAGATTTCCAAAGGCTTCACTCGAAGGGATTGGTAGGTGTAGGATTTTGAGTTGAGCATCACATGGAAATTTTTCCTTAGTATTTCCTCGACCCCTTTAACAGTACGGTGTTTCCTATGACTCAAGAAGGAGAAAATGAAACTACGAAAACAAAAGTCTTCACGCTTCATGTTCCACAAATGAATACCAAGTCTTCAAGGTCACACCAATTTCTTCACTTTCAAAGTCTTCAGAAAGTCTTCAGAATATCAAAGTCTTCAGTTGAAGAACTTTAATTTTAGGGGTCGACTTTCTCTGTAAATATCAAACTCCTCGTAGACTTATAGACCTGTGTACACTCACAAACGCATTAGTCCCTTAACCTATAAGTCTTCAATACACCAAAATCACTAAGGGGCACTAGATGCACTTACACAAGGACCAACATACCAAGGATCATCCGAGTAAATGACATGTGCCTGATGTTGACTTGCGATCCACCAATCACCAGCATAGTCAGAGTCAGAATATCCAATGAGATCAAAATCCGAGCCCTTGGGATACCATAATCCAAGTGTTGGAGTGTGAGCTAGATATCGAAGAATATGTTTCACAGCCTTGTGGTGTGATTCCTTCGGTGTAGCTTGAAATCTGGCACACATGCAAACACTAAGCATAATATCTGGCCTAGATGCACATATATACAATAAAGAGCAAATCATGGAGAAGTATACCTTTTGATCAAAGTCTTTACCATTTTCATCGGTGCATAGATTGCCATTTGTGGGCATAGGGATTTTGACGCCTTTGCAATCTTGCATGCCGAATTTCCTCAACACATCCTTGAGGTATTTCTCTTGAGATATGAAGATGTCGTTGCAATGTTGACGAATTTGAAGACCTAAGAATAATTTCAATTCTCCCATCATAGACATTTGATATTCCTCACTCATCATACAGGCAAATTCGTCACTCTAACGTTGGTTAGTACAGCCAAAGATAATATCATCAACATATATTTGGCACATGAATAATTTATCATCGTATGTTTTGGTGAAAAGAGTTGGGTCAAGTGAACCGGGTTTGAAGCCTTTCTTCATGAGGAATTCCTTCAAAGTATCATACCACGCCCAAGGAGCTTGCTTAAGGCCATAGAGGGCCTTGTTGAGTCTGAAGACATGGTTTGGGAGTTTTGGATCCTCAAAACCTGGTGGTTGAGCAACATATACTTCTTCCTCAAGCTTACCATTGAGGAATGCACTTTTCACATCCATTTTATATAAGATGATATTATGATGGTTAGCATAAGCAAGAAATATGTGAATAGCCTCAAGTCTAGCAACAGGTGCAAAAGTTTCATCAAAATCAATTCCTTCAACCTGTGTGTAGCCTTGAGCTACAAGACGAGCCTTATTCCTCACCACAAGGCCATTTTCATCTTGCTTGTTGTGGTATATCCATTTTCTGCCAACGATATTGTGCTTGCATGGGTCTGGTCGCTTGACAAGCTCCCACACATTGTTAAGATCGAATTGATGTAATTCCTCTTGCATAGCTTGAATCCACTCAGGCTCCAGAAATGCTTCATCAACTTTGGTGGGCTCTGTGATAGAGACAAATGCAAAATGCCCACAAAAGTTAGACAAATGTGAAGCTTTTGAGCGAGTGAGAGGACCTGATGCATTGATATCTTTGATGATTCTCTCAATCTACACTTCATTTGCAACGCGAGGATGAGCAGGTTGACGACTTTGATTTGGCACAGCATTTTGTTCAGGGCCACTTTCTTCAGTAGCACCAGCATGATTTTCTTCACGTTCTGGAATGACTTCTTCAGCAGATTCTTCAGTGGGTATAACATCCTCAGTAGCCTTGAACTTGATGGATTCCTTAGGTGACATTTCATCTAGCACAGGAGGTAGGTTCTCTCTTTGCGAGCCATTAGTTTCATCGAACCGCACATCTATAGTTTCAACAACCTTGTGGTGATAGGTGTTGAAGACACTATAGGTGTGCGAGTGCTTTCCGTAACCAAGCATAAAACCCTCATGTGCTTTCGGTGCAAATTTAGAATTGTGATGAGGATCTCTAATCCAGCATTTAGCACCGAAGACTTTGAAATAACTCACATTGAGTTTCTTGTCATTGAGTTAATATGAGTTCTGTTTGAAGAATTTGTGAAGATATACCTTGTTGATGATGCGGCACACAGTATCCATAGCGTCAGGCCAGAAACGAGGAGGTGTCTTGTAACCATCAAGCATAGTGTGAGCCATCTCAACAAGAGTCATGTTCTTGTGCTCCATGATGCCATTCTGCTGAGGAGTATAAGGGGCAGATAACTCGTGAGTAATACCAAGTTCATCAAGATAGTCATCAAGACCAGTATTCTTGAACTCGGTCCCATTATCACTCCGGATATGCTTGATTTTCACACCGAAGTTTGTGGATGCTCTTGAGGAAAATCGTTTGAAGACTTCCTGCACTTCAATTTTGTAAGTGATGATATGCACCCATGTGTAACGAGAATAATCATCAACAATGACAAAGCCATATAGAGATGTTGCATTTGTGAAAGTGGCATAATGAGTAGGGCCAAAGAGATCCATGTGAAGTAATTCAAAGGGATGAGAGGTGGTCATGATAGTCTTCGAGGCGTGCTTGGCTCTGGTCATCTTTCCAGCCTCACAAGCCCCACAAAGATGATCTTGGAGGAATTTGACACCCTCGATGCCAATGACATGCTTCTTCTTCGTGAGTGTATGTAAGTTCCTAATGCCAGCATGACCTAGTCATCGTTGCCATAACCAGCCTTCTAAAGCTTTTGCAAGTAGACATGTGGCAGGCTGTGCTCCTGCAGAGAAATCAACAATATACAAGTCTCGTCTCCTGAAGCCTTCGAAGACTTTGGAATTGTCAGATTCCATTAGCAAAATACAGCGAAATTTGCCAAAGACGACAACCAAATCAAGATCACAAAGCATTGAGACAGACATGAGGTTGAATCCCAAGGACTTGACAAGCATGACTTTAACCATGTGTCTATCCTTTGAGATTGCAACCCTACCTAGACCCAATACCTTGCTTTTGCCTTTGTCAGCGCAGGTGATATGCTTCAGATGAGATGGAGATAAAGTAGTGTCCATCAATAAGTTCCTGTCATCGATCATGTGATTTGTACATCCACTGTCGAGGACCCACTCAGTAGCTTTTGGTTGTTCATCCTGCAGATGAATTAGTGCAACTTATGAACCCATATCCTTCATCAGTGAAGAATATGACATCAATTTCATCAAGCAGTACAACCGATATAGTAGTAGGAGGATGTGAGAAATGAGAAATTCATTTCTTCATGATTAGCTTGCGTACTTTTAAGCATATTCAGGTCTCCAGCAAATTCTTCAGACGATTAAGTTCGTTTGGAGACCTGACCCTGCACAAGATATTAGTTCTTTTTCTTCAACACCCACATCTGAAGGGGTGGCAAAGAGTTTATCATTCTGTGAGCTCCGTAAGAGAAAGGTGGTGTTGAAGCCAGTGCACTTCGTTTCACAGAAGAGGGGTTAGAGTAAGCATATGAATAAGCAGAGAAATTCTTCGAGGACTTATGAACATAATGATTTGAAGAATAATGCACATAGTCATAGACTTTAGACTTTCCTTGCGAAACAGAAGTGTTAGCACGATGATGTTCATATGAGGATTTTGATTCTTGTGAGGAATTTGATCAAAATGAAGAATTTGGTCCATATGAGGACTTGGATCCATATGAAGATTTTGATCCATATGAAGAATTTGATCTGGGGTTCTTATTCTTCACAGGTGGTGTCATAAGGACATTCACCTGAAGACATTCAAGGAACTTTTTGGGAACCCAGATTTTCTTCATAGGGGAACCGTTCCTCCAGTTAGTTCCAACATATCGAGCAAATGCTTCACCATTCTGATTTTTGAACAATTTATAGTTGGAGTCAAATGACTCATCAGAGGAATATGAAGATTCACAAGTAAAGCCAGATAAAGTGGATGGATCTACAGGAGGTCCTTTCGCAGCAACCCATGAGGTTTTCGGATACTGCTCAAGTTTCTAGTAGGTCCCATCAGCATTGAGTTTCCTCTCAAAGGCAATACCCTCTTTCCTAAGGTTCCTATTCAAGATCTGCTTTTTGAGCACATCACAAAGAGTCTGATGCCCTTTGAGACTTTTGTATATGCCTGTCACATACAATTCCTTCAACCCTGCATTATCGTCAGTGATACTTGTGGTATCCTCAGATGAGGAATTTGTGACCATAGAGACAGTTGAAGAATTTGCAGCAATAGAAGCATTTGAACATTCAGGTGAAGAATTAGCAGATTCACGCTTGATGCATGATACGTCTCCAACGTATCTATAATTTATGAAGCATTCATGCTATTTTATTTTCTGTTTTGAATGATTACGGGCTTTATTATACACTTTTATATTACTTTTGGGACTAACCTATTAACCGGAGGCCCAGCCCATATTGATGTTTTCTTGCCTATTTCAGTGTTTCGAAGAAAAGGAATACCAAACAGAGTCCAAACAGAATCAAACCTTTGGGAGCGTGATTTTTGGAACGAACGTGATCCAGGAGACTTGGAGTTGAAGTAAAAGAAGCTTCAAGGTGGCCACGAGGGTGGGGGCGCGCCCACCCCCTCTAGGCGCCCCCCCCCCCCCGTCTGGTGGGCCCCTCGAGGCTCCCCCTGTCGTGGTTCTAAGTCTGACAGTAGAATGGGGGTAGGTATGGAGAGGCAAGATCCTAGCTATGGAGTAGTTGTACACACGAGTGTTTAGCGAGTTCAGGCCCTTCTCGGAGGAAGTAACAGCCCTACGTCTCGGAGCCCGGAGGCGGTCGACTGATTTCTGTGTATATGAGTTACAGGGGTGCCAACCCCTCTACCAGTGGAGGGGGTGGCTTATATGGAGGACGCCAAGACCCCAGCCATCCCACGTAGCAGAGGATTAAAGTACATTAAGGCAGGGAGTTACTGGTAATGCCCTACTTAAAGTGTCATCATGACCATTAAGACTACTTAATTACAGACCGTTTGGATGTAGAGTAGATCCTGAACTCCTGATGGTCGAGTGGGTCTTGATGGTCGAGTGTCTTCAGGTTTGTCGAGTGTCTTCTAGCCGGTCGAGTGGAGTCTCTCTTGGTCGACTGGAAGGTAGCTTCGTCTAAGGATGTCCTTGGGCATGGTATCCTAGATAGGTCTATGACCCTACCATAGGTACATATGCTCATCATTAGCCCCCGAATGGATCGAGGTTCGAGTGAGGAAGGAGTTGATGATTTTCTCCGACTCATTTCTTGCGCTTTGATTGTGTCGTATCTTGGATTGGCGATTTTTCTTTCGGTGTTGGCGTCAACTTTTACTTCAGTCGCCTTGATCCATTCTTATCTTCTGTCGAGTGAACTTTTGAACTTTGGAGAACTCCCGAGCGACGGATCGCGGGAAAGATATTGTCTAACAGATTGATCTGCTGCTAGCGGATTTTGCGGGATCCGAAATTTGGGAAGCGCGCGAAGCGGGGCGGTCCGCGGCAATCGGACGGGATAAGGCGTGGACGCCT
Organism: Triticum aestivum; assembly: GCF_018294505.1. Lineage (NCBI taxonomy): Eukaryota > Viridiplantae > Streptophyta > Magnoliopsida > Poales > Poaceae > Triticum > Triticum aestivum. The sequence continues at coordinate 358,556,444 of NC_057801.1, read as the reverse complement.
CGATTTCCGCACCGCCTTTTTCGCCATGTATCGTGCGCGCGCGACTGTTTCGGGATGTGACAGGATCGCTCGGACCCACTCATCAGCCACTCAGAAACGTCCTTATATAAAGCGTCGGGGGAGGGTTTTTTGAACAGTGCCTTCCCATTCTTCTCTCTTCCCTCTCTGCTTCCGCCCACTGCGCCTGCTCCCGGCTCCTCCTATCCACCTCTTGCGCGCTTCGCCAGCGACAATGGTGAAGGAGAAGACGGCGGCCCTAGAGCGCGCGAAGAAGGCGACGGCGACGGGGCAAGCGAAGGGGAGACCGTCCAGTCGGGGCGGATCCTCGTCGAGGTCCCGCCTGCCGAAGGGTTGGGTCAAAGGAGATTGGATCCGCTCGACCATCACAGAGAAAGATCTCAATGACCTGGCCAATGAGGGACTGATCCCCCACGGGTCAGCGAGGCTCCCGGGGTCCGAGTGTCAACCGCAGCCGCAGGAGGGTGAGTGCGTTCTCTTAGCCACTCACGTAGGTCGTGGTTTTCCTCTGCCGCCGAGTGTGTTCTTCCGTGGGTTTCTAAATTTCTTTGGGGCGCAACTCCACCATTTCAATCCCAATTCCATCGCCTATCTTGCTGCCTTTGTGTCCATGTGCGAGAACTTCCTGGGTTGTCGACCGCACTGGGGTCTCTTCAAGCACATTTCACCTGTCGCTCACAGACAGTAAAAAAGGCGAGTCCGGATGATGAGAGGACCAAGGTTATTCAGATGTGCAGGGGTCTTGGGATTCAGTTGAGGAATAAGAGCACTTTCCCGGCCATGACTCTTCCTGAGTCGGTCAGAGGGTGGCAGTCGACTTGGTTCTACTGCCAAGACGAGTCGACGCCGGGGCAGTCGACTGGTCTCCCTCCGTTCTCCATGGACCGAGTGGACAAACCATCTTCTCTGAAGGTGCTTCCTGAGGAGAAAGCCGAGGTAAAAATGTTGATGGAGCGCGTGGTCCAACTCGTTCGGGACGGAGTGACGGGCATGGATCTTCTGGAAATCTTCCTTAGGCGGCGCATCCAACCGCTCTAGTATCGAGGCCACCCGATGTGGCTGTACTGCGGTACCGAAGACACCACTCGGGTCCATCCAGAGGCAGTCGACGACGCCACGCTGGAGAGGTGGGTGGCCGCCATCACAGGGAACAAGGACAACCCTCGAGGGGCTAGGAGGATCCCGCCACTCGACTGTACTTATACGCCGAACGCGGTATGGCCACTTATTCCCGATTGTGATCTTACTTTATCCATTCTGCTTTGCCGCGAATAGGTCGATTGATCTTTGTTTTGTTGTCTGACAGGCCACCACCGAATTGTACTCGATGCCCAATGGGGCGCAGACGCCGACTGAGGAGGAGGAAGGAAGCGGGGGCGAAAGCTCGGAGGAGTGGGATTCGGATGCTGACGACGACGACGAGGGTGATGAATCTGGTGAGGAGGAAGAAGAGGAGGAGGAGGAGGAAGTTGCACCTCCCCGCTCGGAAAGACGCTCGAAGCTTGCCCATGATCCCGCGACTGAGCGGGGTAAGGGGGTCGCAATCGCTTCCCAGTCGACCAAGCGCCCTCGGACTACTTCTCCGGCACCGACTGAGAAGGCTCTGAAGCAACCTCGAGTGGCGCCGTCGAAGCCTGCAAAGGTCTTGCCGAAGATGAAGATGGTGATCCCCACTATCTCAGGGTAATGGTAGTCTTGAGTTTTCCCCGTTTCATGAACTTGCTCTTAGTCGACTCATGGGTCAATCGACTGACTTCCGGAACTGCAGTGCTGCTACTTCTGATACTTCGGCCAGGGCTAAAGACCACCAGATGGAGGATGCTGCTACCTCAAAACCTGGTATGACTCTTGTGATGCCGTTTTCAGTCGACTGACTTATTGTCTCTAATTTTGATTCTTTCTGCAGTTTCATCTAACATTGTTATTGACCTTCCTGACGACGACGACGAAGAACCACCACGGCTGAGGAGAAGCAAGAAAACGTCTGCTGGCAAGGCGACTTAGGATGTGCCGGCACCCGAGACGTTGGTCCTGAGGGAGACAATGTCACTCGACCCACCGTAACCTTCGCGGTGCCGTTGACGAGTGCTCGCCCTTCGTCGTCGAGTGCTGCTCAACCCTCGCTTTTCTCCACCTACCCCGTTCCAGAAGACCAAGCCAGTGCTGCTAGAGAAGCGATACGCCAAGCGGGGGTCATGATGGAGCAAGTGAAGGCGATACGAGAAGCTAGCCAGGCAGCCTATGACGCCAGTTCGGATCTTCAGAGTAATGTTCAGGTCAGTCGATCACTGCATGTTCTGTTAGGATATGATATCTGTAAACTCTTCTTTCTGCAATTCTTAGAGTTTGTCCAGGACTAGTGGGGGCACGCTGAGTGCACCCACTGGGTGTAGTCCCCAAGGCTATGGTCGACTGCTGGCAGTCGACTATAGTCTTTATGTCTTAAGATTTTTCCTTACTCGACTAGGTCGAATAGATTCATAGACCGGTGGGGGCACGCTGAGTGCACCCACTGGGTGTAGGGTGTAGTCCCCAAGGCTATGGTCGACTGCTGGCAGTCGACTATAGTCTTTATGTCTTAAGATTTTTCCTTACTCGACTAGGTCAAATAGATTCATAGACCGGTGGGGGCACGCTGAGTGCACCCACTGGGTGTAGTCCCCGAGACTGTGGTCGACTGCTTGCAGTCGATTATAGTCTGAAGAACACCTTCGTTTTTTTTGTGTTGTCGGTCGACTGGTCGACTCTAACTGATGAAACTAGTGGGGGCACGCTGAGTGCACCCATTGGGTGTAGTCCCCGAGACTATGGTCGAATGTTTGCATTTGGCCGTAGTCTTAGAAACGCTATGATTTTTCCTTACTCACTCGGAAGTGAATTGTCTTTGACATCTGTCGACCGGTTCTTCGTAGAAATCTTGTGACCTTGCGGCTCGTTATACTGAGTTGGAGAACAAACACATTCAGCTCGAGCTCGATCTGAAACTGGCCCAAGAGAACTTGACGAAGGCGAAGGAGGAAGCTAAAGGTATGCTTGGTGAGACCTTTGACGACTGCCTTTGCCTCTCACTTGTTTCCGAATCTAATCTCACTGTAACTTTGCAGGCAAAGTGAGGGATGCCTTGAAGAAACAAGAGCTTGACTTGGCTGAGATGCAAAAAACTGCTTTAGAGAAGACCAGGCTAGCGGATGAGAAGCTGGCTTCAGTGACTAAGCTTGAAGAAGAAAACACCAATCTGAAAGCTGCTCTTGATGCTGCCAACCAGGAGGTCAGTCGACTGAAAAGCGACTAGACCACCCTGAATGACAAGGCCGGTGAGTTGAAGAGAAAGAAGAATGATCTAGAGGCTTATCTGGGTGGACTCGCCAAGAAGTTGTTCCTCATGCTTGAAGGTAATCCTTTGTATCAAACAAATACTTCAATTGTGACCTCCGACTGTTTTTCTTGACTCGGTGGTTGTGCTTGCAGAATTTTGTCAGAACTTTGAAGAGGAGACTGGTCGACTGGAAGTAAACATGGACCTCATCAACTCCCCTATGAAAGATGAAGTCACCATGAACGTGCTCCGACTTGAATCTCGTGTTGCTGTCGTCATCGATTATCTCGCAAGGCTGAAGGTCGCAACTTCCCGCATCGACACAACACTCTGGCCAAGAGAGACACTCCAGAACGACCTCGAGTCTCTGATGACTAGACGGAATGAGGTCCCAAGTCGAGTGCAGGAGTGGAAGAAGTCTTCGGCCAGGTGCGGCGCGGATGTTGCTCTGTCTCTGGTCCGCGTTCACTGCAAGGATGCATGAGAGGACAAGCTGGTGGCTCTTAGGGTGGCCAACACCAAGAAGCACGATTTCAGATCTTTCATGGAGACCTTCATTGCCGCTGCCACTCGGATTGCAGATGGAATTGATCTGGACGAGTTTGTGGCACCTTCCAGCCCTCCACAGGAGGGGTAAAATACTTCAGAGCTTGATACTTTAAATTTGCCTCGGTATGCCGAGTGAGTTTTGTAACCGACAAACCTTAACAGGCCTAGCGCCTGAGCACTTTCGGTTCCGTTAGGTGTTATCCGAACTTGGGTTCGTCGCTGAATATGTTTGCATTTGGTTTGAGGCGTCTTTTGCAGGTTAAAGCAAAGCGCTTATTGCCATCGGCTTGCCCCCTAATTCACTTAGGCGAGCACTGGGCTGCAGCTAAGCCCCCCGAGTGAGAGGTTTGCCCTCCACTCGGTAGGATTTTAGATACTTAGGCGAGCACTGGGCTGCAGCTAAGCCCCCGAGTGGGAGGTCTGCTCTCCACTCGGTAGGATTTCAGACACTTAGGCGAGCACTGGGCTGCAGCTAAGCCCCCGAGTGGGAGGTCTACTCTCCACTCGGTAGGATTTCAGATACTTAGGCGAGCACTGGGCTGCAGCTAAGCCCCCGAGTGGGAGGTCTGCTCTCCACTCGGTAGGATTTCAGACACTTAGGCGAGCACTGGGCTGCAGCTAAGCCCCCGAGTGGGAGGTCTGCTCTCCACTCGGTAGGATTTCAGATACTTAGGCGAGCACTGGGCTGCAGCTAAGCCCCCGAGTGGGAGGTCTGCTCTCCACTCGGTAGGATTTCAGATACTTAGGCGAGCACTGGGCTGCAGCTAAGCCCCCGAGTGGGAGGTCTGCTCTCCACTCGGTAGGATTTTTGAATTGGTGGCGTAGCTAGGAAGGAGAGGGTAGCAGTCGACCTGCACCTCGTCCTCCTTGCAGAACGCATGTTGTACTTGTACTTAGGCGAGTTCTTGGACTGCAGCTAAGCCTCTGAGTGGAAGGTTGGCTTACCACTCGGTAGGATTTTATTTATCTTAGGCGAGTACTTGGACTGCAGCTAAGCCTCCGAGTGGAAGGCTGGCTTACCACTCGGTAGGATTTTATTTATCTTAGGCGAGTACTTGGATGCAGCTAAGCCTCCGAGTGGAAGGCTGGCTTACCACTCGGTAGGATTTTATTTATCTTAGGCGAAACGGATTTCGCAGCTAAGCCTTCGTGTGGGAGACTGACTCACCACTCGGTTAGGATTTTTTTACAGACTTGGGCGAATCGGATTCGCAGCCAAGCCACCCACTGGGGGATTGTTTTGAGAGGACAAAAGAAATAACGATTACAGGGAAGACTGTAAAGCTTTCGTCTTTAATAAACAAACTACAGAAGTACTTTTATTACAACTCGTCCGAGTGAATACTTAGGTGTAAAAGGGGCGGAGAAGTTCCGCGTTCCAAGCTCGGGGCTCGTCGATCTGATGCTTGACATTGTAAAGACGGTACGCTCCATTGTGGAGAACCTTGGTGACTATGAAGGGACCTTCCCAAGAAGGAGCAAGCTTGTGTGGTTTCTGCTGATCCACTCGGAGAACTAAATCTCCTTCCTGGAAGGCTCGACTCTTCACGTTTTTGGCGTGGAAGCGACGCAAGTCCTGTTGGTAAATGGTCGATATGATCAGAGCCATCTTCCTCTCTTCCTCTAAAAGGTCGACTGCATCCTGCCGCGCTTGTTCTGCTTCTGCTTCAGTGTAGAGCTCGACTCGGGGAGCATTATGGAGAAGGTCACTCGGCAAGACTGCTTCAGTCCCATAGACCAAGAAGAATGGAGTTCTCCCAGTCGACCGGTTGGGCGTGGTCCTTAACCCCCAAAGTACCGAGGGAAGTTCTTCGACCCATGCACCAGCCGCGTGCTTAAGATCACGCATCAAACGGGGTTTCAACCCTTTGAGGATCAAACCGTTGGCTCGTTCTGCTTGTCCATTCGACTGTGGGTGAGCGACTGAAGCGTAGTTGACTCGCGTGCCTTGAGATGTGCAGAAAGCTCTGAACTCTTCGGAATCGAAGTTTGACCCGTTGTCAGTGATGATGCTATGCGGGACCCCGTATCTGAATATCAATTCTCTGATGAAGCTAACAGTAGTACTGGCATCAAGGTTCTTGATGGGTTTAGCTTCGATCCACTTAGTGAACTTGTCAACTGCTACCAGCACATGGGTAAAACCGCTTCTGCCTGTTCTCAAAGGACCGACCATATCCAAACCCCACACTACAAAGGGCCCGACGAGTGGTATAGTCTTCAAAGCTGACGCGGGCTTGTGTGACATATTGGAGTAAAATTGGCATCCCTCGCACTTGTCGACTATCTCCTTCGCCACTTCATTCAATCTTGGCCAATAAAATCCAGCTCGGTATGCTTTGGCCACGATGGTTTGAGAAGACGCATGATGGCCACAGGTTCCCGAGTGAATGTCATCAAGGATTATTCGACCCTCCTCTGGCGTTATGCATTTCTGACCAACTCCAGTCGCGCTTTCTCTGTACAACTGTCCCTTTATCACGGTAAAGGCTTTAGATCGGCGGACGATCTGTCGAGCCTCTTCTTCGTCCTCCGGGAGCTCTTTCCTCAAGATATACGCGATATATGGTACTGTCCAATCTGGAGTGATCACTAGAACTTCCATGATCAGGTCGACCACCGCTGGGACTTCAACCTCAGTCGGGTCCATGACACTCTTAGGTTGCGGGGCTTCATCGGTAAAAGGATCTTCTACGACTGACGGAGTGTGGATGTGTTCCAAAAACACATCACTGGGGATAGCTTCTCTCTTGGATCCTATCTTCGCCAGATCGTCAGCCGCTTGATTTTTCAGTCGGGGTATGTGGTGGAGCTCTAACCCTTCGAACTTCTTTTCGAGCTTCCTCACCGCATTGCAGTATCCAGTCATGGCTGGGCTTCTAACGTCCCACTCCTTCATCACTTGATTGACCACCAAATCTGAATCGCCATAGACCATAAGGCGACGGACGCCGAGTGAAATGGCCATGCGTAATCCATACAAGAGTGCTTCATATTCTGCTTCATTGTTGGAGGAATCAAAGTGGATCTGGAGCACATATCTGAGCTTGTCTCCTCGGGGGGAAACCAAAACGACTCCAGCACCAGAACCATTTAACATCTTAGAGCCATCAAAGAACATGGTCCAATGCTCCGAGAGGACTTGAGTCGGCTGTTGTTGCTCAATCCACTCGGCAAGGAAATCTGCTATAGCCTGGGACTTAATGGCTTTCTTTGCCTCGAATTTGATATCAAGGGGAAGGAGTTCAATCGCCCATTTAGCCACTCGACCAGTTGCATCTCTGTTGTGCAGAATTTCTGACAATGGTGCGTCGCTGACGACTGTAATGTCATGATCAGAGAAATAATGAGCAACCTTCTTCATGGTCATGTAGATCCCATATACGAGCTTCTGATAATGAGGATATCTTTGCTTTGATGGGGTCAAAACTTCAGAGAGATAATACACTGGGCGCTGAACTTTGAAGGCTTTCCCTTCTTCTTCCCGCTCGACCGTAAGTACTGTACTGACGACTTGTCCTGTGGCTGCAATATAAAGCAACAGAGGCTCTTTGCTGATTGGAGCAGCAAGCACCGGCTGGGTGGAGAGCAGAGTTTTTAGCTCGGCAAACGCTGCATCAGCTTCTGGAGTCCACTCGAACTTGTCTGCCTTCTTCATCAGTCGGTAAAGAGGCAACGCCTTTTCACCGAGGCGAGAGATGAATCGACTTAACGCGGCCAAGCATCCAGTAAGCTTCTGGACGTCGTGCACACGCACAGGGCGCTTCATTCGGAGTATGGTACCAACTTTTTCTGGGTTAGCATCGATTCCTCGTTCGGAAACGAGAAAACCGAGTAACTTTCCGCCAGGTACTCCGAATGTGCACTTTGATGGATTGAGCTTGATATCATACCTCCTGAGATTGGCAAATGTTTCAGCTAAGTCAGTCAACAGGTCGGAACCCTTTCGCGACTTGACCACGATATCATCCATGTATGCTTCCACATTCCGACTGATTTGAGTGAGTAAACACTTTTGAATCATTCTCATGAACGTGGCTCCGGCATTCTTGAGGCCGAATGGCATGGTGATATAGCAGAAGCACCCGAATGGAGTGATGAAAGCTGTTTTGATTTCGTCGGGCCCATACAGACGGATCTGATGATACCCGGAATAAGCGTCTAGAAAAGACAATCTCTCGCACCCTGCGGTCGAGTCGACAATTTGGTCGATGCGAGGGAGAGGAAAATGATCTTTCGGGCAGGCCCGATTGATATGTTTGAAATCAATGCACATACGAAGGGAATTGTCCTTTTTGGGAACCATGACGACATTGGCGAGCCACTCGGAGTGGTATATCTCTCGGATGAACTCTGCTGCAAGGAGTCGAGCCACCTCCTCGCCAATGGCTTTTTTCTTCTGAACGGCGGACCGTCGAAGATGTTCCTTAACAGGTTTTGCTTTTGAATCGACTCTAAGGCGATGCTCAGCCAGTCCCCTGGGAACACCCGGCATGTCAGCTGGCTTCCATGCGAAGATGTCCCAGTTCTCACGGAGGAACTGGATGAGCGCTTCTTCCTATTTAGAGTCGAGTGTTGTGGAAATATGGGTCGGAGCTGCATTGGGGTCAGTCGGGTGGATATGAACTGGCTTCGTCTCACCGGACGACTGAAATGCTGACTCTGTGGCGGGCTTCTTGGCCCGCAGTAAATCACTCGGATCTGCATTCTTCTTGTATCCCTCTAGCTCTACCACTGTTATCTGGTCATCCGCAATCTTTGAGCCTTTCTGAAAACACTCTTCCGCTTTCTTCCGGTTGCCAGTGATGGTGATCACGCCTTTGGGGCCAGGCATCTTTAACTTGAGGTACACATAGCATGGTCGAGCCATGAAGCGGGCGTAGGCTGGTCTTCCCAAAATGGCGTGGTAGGCGCTCTGGAAATCCACGACTTCAAATGTCAGCTTCTCTTTGCGGAAATGTTTCGAGTCGCCGAACACCACATCCAGAGCTATTTGGCCGAGTGACTCGGCCTTCTTTCCTGGGATGACTCCGTGAAAACTCATGTTGCTGGAACTGAGTCTGGACATCGGAATGCCCATTCCCTTGAGCGTCTCCGCATACAGTATATTCAACCCGCTGCCGCCATCCATCAATACCTTCGTCAGTCGAGTGCCTTCGACGACCGGGTCAACCACCAGCGCTTGCCTCCCAGGGGTGGCAATGTGAGTAGGATGGTCAGACTGGTCGAAAGTAATGGGAGTTTGCGACCATCTCAGATAGTTTGGTGTCGCCGGGGCGACCATATTGACCTCACGGTTGATCACTTTCAGTCGACTTTTGCTCTCTACATCAGCAAAAATCATCAGAGTGGAGTTGACATGAGGGTACTCTCCATCACTGTCCTCCTTGTCCTCAGCCTTGTCCGACTCCTTCTCTTTATCTTTCGGCTGTTTCCCTTGAAACTGCTGGATTAAGAGCCGGCACTGGCGAGTGGTATGCTTTGGGTAGATGAAGTTACCCTCTTCGTCTTTCTTCGTGTGGATATGACACGGTAGATCCATCACATCATTACCTTCCTTATCTTTTACCTTCTTGGGGTTCCAAGATCCTTTGGGCTTCCCTTTGAATTTGCCCTGAGTCACGGCCAGAGCCTCTCCAGGAGCTGCTGGCTCGGCCTTCCGCTTTTGCTTCCGACTGGAGTTTCCTTTATCCGACTGACTCGGCTTGTACTTGCCGCTCCGGAGTCGGTCCTCTTCTTCACCGTTGGCGTACTTGGTGGCTATTTCCATCATCCGACTCAGGGTCATATCTCCAGTTCGACCAAACTTCAGGCTCAACTCTCTGTTCTTGACGCCATCCTTGAAGGCGCAAACCGCTTGATGGTCTGACACATTCTCTACAGTATGATGCAAAGTGATCCACCTCTGGATGTAATCCCTCAGTGTTTCACTCGACTTTTGTACACAAACTTGCAGCTCAGTCAATCCGGCAGGTCGCTTGCAAGTTCCCTCAAACGTCCTGACGAACACTTGGGAAAGATCTTCCCAGGTGTAAATGCTGCTAGGAGCTAACTGATTCAACCACGCCCTGGCCGAACCCTCTAGCATAAGTGGCAAATGTTTCATGGCCACCTCATCATTACCGCCACCAATCTGAACAGCCACTCGGTAGTCTTCGAGCCAAGTTTCAGGCTTAGACTCTCCAGTGAACTTACTCACCCCAGTCGCTAACCTGAAGTTGGGGGGTATCACTACGGCTCTGATCGCTCTGCTAAAACATTCTGGACCTGAAACGTGGACTCGGCTGTTTGTGGGCACATCTCTGTCATGACCACCTCTATGAGCTCTGTTTCGGTCGACCAAACCTTGCACGATGATGGATCTAGCGTCAAAGCCTGGCTCTCTGGGGTTGACTGGAACTCTCCACCCAACACTGAGCTGGCGTCTGTCATCTTGCTACCGATGGGCGTTAGACCCACTTCTCGGAGGAGGAGTGGGCACTCGACGCCTGTCATCATGATCAAATCGATCATCATAGTGGTCCCGCCGGCCTTCACGTCCCATGCACCTCGGAGGCGACCTTGGACTGTGAGCCGACTGAACAGTATTCGCAGCGACGGATCGACGGTGAATCCTGTTGCGCGACTGTGACACAGCTGAATTCTGATCTCCTGCCGCCCGGAGCAAATCTCTAATCTGCATCAATCCTCTTCCAGCCTCTGACTGAGAGGGCTGAATTGACTCCGCTATGCGGGCTGCAGCTGCCAAATTCTGAATTGGGGTTCGATATACCTGAGTTGGTTGCGGAAAAAGCTGACGTCGGTTGGAGTTGGTCACTCGTTGACGTGCACGCTCGTCGAGTGCTCGCTGGAGGTTCTCCAGTCGAGTGCGTTCAGCCAGGTTGGCTAAACGCGCCTCTTCCAGGGCACGAGCCTCAGGAGTTTCTCCTGCAATGGGAGTATGCAGGGCATCCATGTTCCGGCGGCGAAGTTCTTCCCTCTGCTGGGAAGTGAGCGGCTCGGGTTGGTACTCTTCATGGGCTTGAGCAGGGTCGTCCTCGTCGTCCATCCCGTCGCCGCGGGGGAAACCGGGAGGACTACGGGGCCCGTTGACCATCAGGACCTCCGCCGCTGGATCACTGCTATCGCACTCGGATGCAGTCTCTACGGAGCCAGTCGACAGGTCGAACAGGCCGTACGGAGATTCGTCGGGCTCAATCGCCACGACTTGGGTGGTGGCCGATTGGCGAGCCACCGCGTGTCTCACCCATCGCTGGAGCCTCGACCGACCGGAGCGCTTGCGCTGGCGGGAGACAGGGAGGGAGGACGGCGCAGGAGTCGACCGGTACGGGGTCGACGGCTGCCGCAGCAAGACGCCGCGGACACACGCCCGAAAGTGCGTCGCCCCGCGGACGGGGAGCGCGTCGATGTCGAGTGGTGCCTCCTGGAGCCAAGCGGAGTCGTCGGCAATGAAAGTGAGCGCACCGAGACGGATCTCGTGGCCCTCGACCAGAGCTCCGCCGGAAACCATGATGAAGGCGATCGGACAAATTGCAACTTCTCCAAAAAAGTCGCCAAGACACCTGCCCCACGGTGGGCGCCAACTGTCGTGGTTCTAAGTCTGACAGTAGAATGGGGGTAGGTATGGAGAGGCAAGATCCTGGCTATGGAGTAGTTGTACACACGAGTGTTTAGCGAGTTCAGGCCCTTCTCGGAGGAAGTAACAGCCCTACGTCTCGGAGCCCGGAGGCGGTCGACTGATTTCTGTGTATATGAGTTACAGGGGTGCCAACCCCTCTACCAGTGGAGGGGGGTGGCTTATATAGAGGACGCCAGGACCCCAGCCATCCCACGTAGCAGAGGATTAAAGTACATTAAGGCAGGGAGTTACTGGTAACACCCTACTTAAAGTGTCATCATGACCATTAAGACTACTTAATTATAGACCGTTTGGATGCAGAGTAGATCCTGAACTCCTGATGGTCGAGTGGGTCTTGATGGTCGAGTGTCTTCAGGTTTGTCGAGTGTCTTCTAGCCGGTCGAGTGGAGTCTCTCTTGGTCGACTGGAAGGTAGCTTCGTCTAAGGATGTCCTTGGGCATGGTATCCTAGATAGGTCTATGACCCTACCCTAGGTACATATCCTCATCACCCCCAACCGACTTCTTTCGCCTATATATTCCCATATACCCTAAAACCATCGAAGAACAAGATAGATCGGGAGTTCCGCTGCCGCAAGCCTCTGTAGCCACCAAAAATCTCTTGGGAGCCTATTCCGGCATCCTAACAGAGGGGGGATGATGTAGGGCGGAACCCTATGGTGACGATCTTTCACGTTTGGAGTGGATCCTACAGGGAATCACGAAGAACACACGGAAGCACAAAGGGGAAACACGGGGAAAACGAGAGAGAATCACTAAACCGACAAGGAATCAATCACACAAGTGCTAGATCACCGAGAACAAAGAGTAACACATGATCCACAATCAACGAAGGCAAGGATACAAAGGAACCGTTCTTCTCCGTGAGGAGGTCTTGATGGTCTTGCCTAGAAAGGGGTCTTGAATCCGCTTGGGGGATCTTCTCCGAAGAGGTCGTGAACTCCGAGGAGAAGTATCCAAGTGGATGAGCAAGGCTCTCACACAAATATGATCCAAACCAATGCTAACCCTCAAACATACGGGATGAGGGAGTATATATAGTCAAAGGGCGAAGGGGGTACATGGGTCACGGCCCAAAGGAGCTACGCGCAGGCAGAGAGCACCGGATGTCTGGGCGCTCATGAGGTGCCAGATGTTCGGGCTGGAGGGGCCGGATATCTGGGCCAGTGGAGTTGGCTCTTCTGTTCACTGGATGGGCGACGTCGGATGTCCACTCGGAGGGGCCGGATGTTCGTGGCTTCGGGAGGCGCCGGATGTCCGGGCTGACGGGGCAAGCTTCTGTGCTCCCTGGACACCGGTGCCGGATGTTCGGGATTTAGGCCGGATTTTTGGTGGGGGCCGGATGTCCGGGCCGGACGCCGGATGTCCGGTCCCTGTAGCTTCTTCTGCAGATGCCTGGCCTTGTGGATCTCCAGGGGCCGGATGTCCGGGGTCCTGGCCGGATGTCCGGTGCCTGGAGGCTGTTCTAGCCTTCTTCCATTGGTTCTCTTCTTCCATGGACTTGGGGTCTTGTCCGTCTTCACGTGCATCCTCGGAAGGTTCTTCTTGACACCTAATCATGCATAGTATATCGGACTTAGGTAGTAGCCATGTCTCGAGTGGATCATATGTGATATCACTAAGGAGAGAGGTCACCTCGTTCTCGAGAGCTCTAGCTCGTGCTCGTGTCATAGGTCCTCTTGGCTCTTGATGAGACGAAGGTAGGTCCACGGGGATGACCGTAGGATGCTCCGCGTCATCTCCCCTCCCTTGGGAAAGATCCGACCTCGGATAGAAATCCTCATCACCATGGTACGGGGAGAGATCGGAGACATTGAAGATGTCGCTCACGTTGTACTTGTCGCGTGGGAGATCGATCTTGTAAGCGTTGTTGTTGTAGCGTGCTAGCACCTTGACGGGTCCGTCGGCTCGAGGGAGAAGCTTGGACTTGCATTCGTTGGGGAAGCGGTCCTTGCGAAGGTGTAGCCACACGAGGTCTCCAATGTTGAATATCATGGGATGCTTGTTGGCATTGAGCTTGGTCGCAAGTCGTTGTACTTGGCGCTCGATGGTGTGTCTTGTATCTTCATGCATCTTCTTGATGTAGCTTGCACGAGCACTTGCGTCGAGGTTGGTGCGCTCTTGTAGAGGAAGAGGTAGAATGTCCAGTGGAGACAACGGGTTGAAGCCGTAGACGACCTCAAAGGGGGACTTGCCGGCCGTCGAATGTCTTGCACGGTTGTAGGCATACTCGGCGATGGTAGACACTCCTCCCACTCCTTGATGTTCTTCTTGATCAACACGCGAAGTAGAGTGGAGAGTGTATGGTTCGTCACCTCCGTTTGGCCGTCGGTTTTAGGATGGTATGCGGATGAGAACCAAAGCTTGATTCCGAGCTTGGCGCATAGGGTCTTCCAAAAGTAACTCAAGAACTTGACATCGCGGTCGGAGATGATTGTCTTTGGTACTCCATGGAGACGCAAGATTTTCCTACAAAAGAGATTTCCAATGTGTGAAGCGTCATCTATCTTGTTGCAAGGGATGAAATGTGCCATCTTAGAAAATCGGTCCACAACAACAAACACGAAATCCTTGCCATTTTGAGTTCTAGGCAAACCAAGTACAAAATCCATGCTAATGTCTTCCCAAGGTTGATAAGGAATAGGAAGAGGCATGTAAAGACCATGGGATTGAGCTTTAGACTTAGCTTTGCGACATGTAGAGCATCGGGTGGTGAAGCGTGAGACGTCTCGAAACATCTTGGGCCAAAAGTAGTTCTTGGATAGCGTGGCGAATGTCTTATCTCGTCCAAAATGTCCCATGAGTCCGCCTCCATGAGCCTCTTGCAAAAGTAGCAAACGAAGAGAAGACTCGGGAATGCATAGTTTGTTAGCTTTCATAAGATAAGCATCCTTGATATAATATTGTTCCCAAGAAGTATGCGTCAAACACTTAGCATAAGGAATGGCAAACGATGGATCATTAGCATACAAGTCTTTTATGTGCTCAAAGCCAATTGTCGGTGTCAAAACCGGCGGATCTCGGGTAGGGGGTCCCGAACTGTGCGTCTAGGCGGATGGTAACAGGAGACAAGGGACACGATGTTTTACCCAGGTTCGGGCCCTCTCGATGGAGGTAAAACCCTACGTCCTGCTTGATTAATATTGATGATGTGTGTTACAAGAGTGGATCTACCACGAGATCAAGGAGGCTAAACCCTAGAAGCTAGCCTATGGTATGATTGTTGTTCGTCCTAAGGACTAAAGCCATCCGGTTTATATATCCACCGGAGAGGGCTAGGGTTACACAGAGTCGGTTACAATGGTAGGAGATCTACATATCCGTATCGCCAAGCTTGACTTCCACGCCAAGGAAAGTCCCATCCGGACACGGGGCGAAGTCTTCAATCTTGTATCTTCATAGTCTTGGAGTCCACCCCCTAGTCCGGAACTCCCTCAGTAGCCCCTGAACCAGGCTTCAATGACGACGAGTCCGGCGTGCATGTTGTCTTCGGCATTGCAAGGTGGGTTCTTCCTTCCGAATAATTAATAGAAGATTGTGAACACCAGGATAGTGTCCGGCTCTGCAAAAATAAATTCCACGTACCACCGTAGAGAGAATAATATTACACAAGTTCAATCCGCTGACGTATTTTGTGGCGTGATGTCATGCCATCACCAAGCCTTTACTCAAATCATTTTTATTGTTCCACCTCCGTGCGTTTAGCGAGGCGGTTTCCTTGGAACGTCTTGTCGAAGCAGAGATCGTGTTCCCCTTATTCCGGGATTCCCATCAATACGGACGTGGGTAACCCAACCGCACCATTGATTGTGACGCTTGGGAGATAAGCGAGTTTTACCAGGCCGGTGGGGACACATGTTTTTGTCCGCCCATATAAGGGGATAAAGATCCAACCCTTTTACCTGCGCCTTCTTCCTCCTTGGCTTATCCACCTCCGCGAACTCGAGCTCCAGCGCCCAAGTCCGCACTTCTCACCTCAACCTTCTCCAACTATGTCCGGAGCGGGAGGCAAGTGGATGGCCTCCTCCGTCACGGAGGGGCAGATCCAGAAGTTGCGCGACGCCAGATATTTGTCCAGCGACATCGCGCATCGGCTCCCCGACATGGGAGAGCTCATCCCCATTTCCTCCGCGGACTGGGCTTCCCACTTCATCCCTTTGTCCGGGGGCTCATATTCTACTACGGCCTAGATTTCCATGATCTGGCCCCGAATTTCATCCTCAACATCTCGGCGTTTATCATCGTGTGAGAGGCCTTCCTCTGCATCCAGCCCCACTTCGGCTTGTGGCTCAAGACCTTCAGTGTCAAGCCGAAGGTTGTGAAGGGCAGCCAAGCGCAGTGCGGAGGCGCCATGGTGGGCAGGATGTCCCATGTTACGTGGCTGGAGGGCACTTTCGTGGAAACCATCAAGGGGTGGCAATTGGGGTGGTTCTACATCACTGAGCCGCGTGACCCTGATTGGGCAGCGGCCCCCGAATTCAGATCCGACATCCCTACACGGCTCACCTCCTGGAAAGAGAGCGGTCGGATCTGGGGGGATTCGGAGGAGCTGACCGGACTCCAAGCCTGTATCCAGAAGCTGGTGGACAAGAAGCTCAAGCTTGTCAACGTAGTCCAGGTCATGCTCATCCGCCGGATTCTCCCGTGCCAACGACGGGGCTTCAACATGTGGGAGTTTGATCCGGCGCAGCACCAGACCCTGAGCGGGCTCTTCGACACTACGTACGAAGATGTCTGGAAGGTGCTGTTCAAGGGCGCCGAAGCTCCCGCATCCGCTACCGAAGATCGCGGATTCCGCTCGCAGCGTCCAACTGATGAGGTAAGTGATTTCACCACTTGTTTTCCATAGTTTGACTCTATGTGGGATCTAAACTCCATTTACCTTTGACAGGAATGGCTGGCGAAGGCCGAACGGACTATCTGTCCGGCCCCATTGCCAGAGGACCCAGCGGACGCCCGCCTAACGGGGTTGCTGGCTACGGCACCCCACGTGGTGCCGGAGAAGAAGGCCAAGAAGAAGGCCATGGGGACTCAGAAGAGTTCCCGTTTTCAAGTGCTATCGGATGATGAATCCGAGGCCGACTCCTCCCACCAAGGCGAGGAGGAGAAGAAGAAAGCGTCTCCCCCAGTGGGGGGAGGGAAGAAAAGGAAGGCCTCCCCAACAAGGGAGGCCGAAGGGTCCAAGAAGGGAAAAACTCTTCCCCCGGACTGCTCCGCCAATGATAGTGACGACGACGAGGACTGGCCTCCAAGGGCCAAGCCCTTGGCGAGATCGTAAGTATCCGGACTCCCGAATAACTTCAAGGTTTTTATTTTTCGCCACATAATGTCTTTCTAATGCCGCATACAACCCTGCAGTCCACCTAAGGATGATCTTCCCGCCTCGTCGAGCGGGTCCTTAGGTGCGTCGGATATGGATTCTCTTCCGACGGCCTCCACCCCCCGTGATGCGGACGATGCCGAGGTGGGATCCCAGGAAGGGACCCAGCAGGAGGAAAGGGCCCCGGAGGTGTTGCAGGACAACCTCCTGGACTTTGCACCGGACTCGGCCCCGGAACCCACAGTGGCTCCGGAGTCCGGCGGGCGACCCCTTCGCCAGAAGGGCAAGACCGTGACGCCGGCTGCCTCCGTCCAACCGGAGGTACCGGATAACTTGCTGGAGGCGCTCAACGGCGCCTCCATCAAAGAGGAACACCGCACTGTTATGAGTGCGGTGATTCAGAAGGTGCAGCTCGCCAAGAGCGGGCTGACTGAAGCCTGCAGCAGCCTTCTAACAGGCTTTGAGGTAAGAATTTCAATATGTATAAAATGGTACCGCATAGACAGTAGCCCCTGATGCTCGGTTCGGTGTTCGGAAAGAAAAGCCGGACTAAGGATCTAAAAAGATATACGCAGGAGTTATATAAAAAATATGTCAATATGTGATTGCAGGCTGTGCTGCTGACCTCTGCCGCACTGACTGCGGAGGTCAATACTTTGAAGGAAAACCTCGAGCGGTCCGAGAACGAGCTCGGCCGTGCCAAGAAGCAGCTCAAGGACAAGGAAGGTGAGTAACACCTGAGTAAAATTCTACCTTACAGAAAAGGATTTTGGTTGCAAAAAAGAATGACAAGGATAACGTGGGTATTGCAGGGGCCACTAACGAGGTGGTGACCTTGAAAGAGGCGGTGGCTGTGGCCGAACGAAATGCGGCCGTAGAGCGCACCGAGCGAGAGAAACAGGAGGCGCGGGTGGCGGAGGTACAGCAAGAGCTCCAGGATCTCATGAAAAAACATGAGAGCCTGGAGCGTGACTCGGAGACTCGAGAGTCTGAGCTTGCAACGGCTCTTGAGAGTGCCAAAGCCGCTAAGGCCGAAGCCTACAAGGCCCTCCAGGAGATTGAGGCGGTGAAGAAAATAGCAGCGGGTAAGGCATTTTTCATGCAAAATAAGCATGTGAGTGTTAATTACCTGTTGCTTACCCGAATTCGAAGCTCTCCAGGAGCGTTCACAGATCTTCCTTGCAGCGTGTCCGATGCTGCCGCATTCTACCGGGCCGAGGAGGGGATCTCGACGGAGAAGGTCTTCTGGTCTCAGTATGCTGAGGCCGGACATCTGGTGCCCCTTAGCGACCAGCTGAAGCAGCTGGTCGAGCTCCACAAGGCGGCCGAACAGGCCATGAAGGGCCTCATAGTTCGGCTGTGGCCTAAGGAGGCCATGCCTGGGAGCTACTTCGGCCTGGTGCGGCGGCTGGTGGATGCGTGCCCGTGGGTTGAAGTCATCAAGCACTCCGCCTGTATTGAGGGTGCCCGTCGGGCCCTTGCCCGCGCGAAGGTGCATTGGGGCAAGATGGATGCCCAGAAGCTTGTGACGGACCCGCCACCAGAGGGCAAGGAGCATCACACGCCCGAGATGTATTATAAGAGTGTTCTGAAGGGCACCCGCACTATTGCGGGGGAGTGCTCCAAAGATGTAATTTTTGAGTAGACTCGCATTTTGTTTCCTGTGCGCTGAAAACTTAGTTCATATGCGCTACGCAACGCTTGTTAATTTAAAATATTACCTTCTGTGCGGCTGTTTATCAAATCTGAGAGATGGCAAGTCGTCGGCTTCAACCCCCATGCCACGAGTGCTGGGGTGTTCGGGATAAACTTGAGCACTCTTGTTCCCATATTTGGGTCCATCTAGGGAGGCGCTCAGCACAGACTTATAATGCTTGAACACTCTCACTTAGCCATAAAATTCTATAATTTTAAATTTCGGTGAAGCCCCTAGTCTTCGGAAGGCCGAATTTGGGGCGCTATCCACGCCTGGGCCGGACAAGATCCGGCTCCTCGCTCTAAGCGGCATAAGTCTTTAAGGACTCGCAAAAACCTCTCGAATAGCGACCGGCTCTCGCCTCATCATGACGGTCAGTTTTAGCTTTCTCCACTGAGGCGTTAACCCAGCTCAACTGGGGCGCAATCGCAGTGGTTCTCCCAGTGCTACCTTAGCCGATATAACGGAACGTAAGGTACCAAAACATGGGAGTCGGGCAAACCCAACTATTGACCCAAGACATGATTCGGAGCTGATGCATATAATGCTATAAGTTCGGGGTGCCGCACTTGTGAAAGTGTTTGGACTTATCACACCATGCTGCGGGAAACATAAGCCCCTGGTGTGTTTTTAGTTGTACCAAAGTGTACGGATGCGACATGTCGTAAATGAACATATGTATGAAAAAGAAATGCAATTATAAGCAAAAAGGTGCTGCATTGTTTTATTCAATAAGTGCTGCTATGAATGCAGAACGATACAAATAGTGCGATAAGCAAGGGATGGGACTGTTAAACGTATCCCCCTCCAGGGGTAGGCTGCGGATTGGTGTATAAAAATGCTCGTAATGGAGACCACCTGTATATTCGTTGTAGCATTTATCCTTCCCTGGCTGTTGCATCGTGAGTTCGGCAGGTCTGCTGCCGGACAGGGCCTCTGACGAACGGAGTTCTGTGGGTAAAAAATAAAAGGTAAAAAGAAAAAAAAGAACGACACACTTGAGAGCCCCTAGTATGGTTGAGCCGCAGTCTGGGCTTATTGTGGTCGTGCCCCTCTCCCCATGCCCATGGTATCTTCAGAGCGTAATGGTGTACGCGAAGGACCTGCTTTGATGTGTTTGAAGGGGCTGGGGTTGGGGCCGCACTGCTACGCGTGCTCGGAACGTGCCAGGTGGTCTTGTTGTAGGTTACTCCGGGCGCGCTTAGCTATGTCCGGTCGCTTAACGGCCGGACTCGAGAATTGCCTTAAGAGGCTGCATTGTACTTCTGCCGCAAGAGCCGTTGTATGTTCCTCCGTTCGGAGAGAACGTTCGGTGTTTCTGTTGACCGTGATGACTCCTCGAGGGCCTGGCATCTTGAGCTTGAGGTATGCGTAGTGTGGCACCGCGTTGAACTTTGCGAATGCGGTACGTCCGAGCAAGGCATGATAGCCGCTGCGGAATGGGACTGTGTTGAAGATTAACTCCTCGCTTCGGAAGTTATCCGGGGATCCGAAGACCACTTCCAGTGTGACTGAGCCTGTACAATTGGCTTCTACACCTGGTATGACGCCTTTAAAGGTCGTCTTGGTAGGTTTAATCCTTGAGGGGTCTATGCCCATTTTGCACACTGTATCCTGATAAAGCAGGTTCAGGCTGCTGCCGCCGTCCATCAGGACTCTGGTGAGGTGAAATCCATCGACGATTGGGTCTAAGACCAATGCTGTGAATCCGCCGTGGCGGATGCTGGTGGGGTGGTCCCTTCGGTCAAAAGTGATCGGGCAAGAGGAACATGGATTGAACTTCGGGGCGACTGGCTCCATCGTGTATACATCTCTGAGTGCACGCTTCCGCTCCCTTTTGGGTATGTGTGTTGCGTATATCATGTTCACCGTCCGCACCTGTGGGGGGAAACCCTTCTGTCCTCTATTGTTCGGCGGTCGGGTCTCTTCCTCGTCATCGCTATGCAGCCCCTTGTCATTGTTTTCGGCAATTAACTTGCCTGCCTGCTTGAATACCCAACAGTCCCTATTGGTGTGGTTAGCTGGCTTTTCGGGGGTGCCGTGTATCTGGCACAAGCGGTCGAGTATTCGGTCCAAATTGGACGGACCCGGAGCAGTTCTTTTGAATGGCTTTTTCCGCTGACTGGGTTTAGAGCCTCTAAATCCGGCATTGACTGCCGTATCCTCACTATTGTCGCCGTTGATGCGGCGTTTGCTTTTGTTACGACGCGACCTGCCATTCCGGTCCTTGAAATCCGGACTGCCAGAATTTTTGCTGAGGTTGTTGCTGCGTGCTAGCCAGCTGTCCTCACCCGCGCAAAAGCGG
Organism: Triticum aestivum; assembly: GCF_018294505.1. Lineage (NCBI taxonomy): Eukaryota > Viridiplantae > Streptophyta > Magnoliopsida > Poales > Poaceae > Triticum > Triticum aestivum. Next base: position 358,535,602 of record NC_057801.1, on the reverse strand, counting down.
GTCATGAGTGATGTAAGGGCTGCCATGGATTTCGGCTTTTCCTGTCCCAGGTGCCGGGCAAGCCACTGGTCGCGGATGTTATGCTTGAAGGCTGCGAGGGCCTCCGCATCCGGACAGTCAACGATTTGGTTTTTCTTTGTTAAGAACCGCGTCCAGAATTGTCTGGCCGATTCGTCTGGCTGCTGAATTATGTGGCTTAGGTCATCAGCGTCTGGTGGTCGCACATACGTGCCTTGGAAGTTATCGAGGAATGCAGCTTCCAGGTCTTCCCAACTCCCAATTGACTCTGCTGGCAGGCTATTAAGCCAATGCTGGGCTAGTCCTTTAAGCTTGAGGGGGAGATATTTGATGGCGTGAAGATCATCACCGCAGGCCATGTGGATGTGAAGAAGATAGTCTTCGATCCAAACCGCGGGGTCTGTTGTGCCATCGTAAGATTCGATATTCACGGGTTTAAACCCTTCGGGGATTTGATGATCCATTACTTCATCTGTGAAGCATAGTGGGTGTGCGGCACCTCTGTACTGGGCAATATCGCGGCGGAGCTCAAAAGAGCTTTGTCTATTTTGTTCGGCCCGGCCGGACTTACTGTGTCCGGCGCGACGGTTGTTGTCACGTACCGTGGGGCGCCCACGCGATCCATAGATTGATCTTGATTGTCTTGCCTTATCCTCCAATATATCTCGCAAGTCCGGAGCGTTCCACTGTGGTCTTGTGCTTTTCGAGCGGTGCCAGGGTACGGGTCTAGTGAAGGGCCTAGAGGCCTCTCTGTCGCGACCATGGGGTGGTCGGTCAGCCGTATTGTCTCCTGGTGATGCGGGTTCATACGCTTCCTCCTCTAATCGGGGGAGCAGCTTGCGTTTAGGGTAGCTTTTGGAGGGGCGTTCGAGCTCATGCTCTTCGGCCGCGAGGACTTCAGTCCATCTGTCGGCTAGCAGATCTTGATCAGCTCTAAGCTGTTGCTGCTTTTTCTTGAGGCTGTTCGCTGTGGCCATAAGCCTGCATTTAAAACGCTCTTGTTCGACGGGATCCTCAGGCACGACGAATTCATCATCGTCGAGGCTTGCTTCGTCTCCAGAGGGAGGCATATAATCCTCTACCTCTTCTTCTGCTGCTCTCTCATGAGGGCTGGCGTCTCCATCCTCCTGCGCTGGATCTTGCTGGAGTGGGTTGTCTTCGGCACTGTCCGGTGTATTGTTATCTCCGGTGCCGGAATCTTCATTCTTGCTGTGGCGGGATTTAGAGCGGCGCCGCTGACGCCGGCGCTTGGGCTATTTCTTGGAGGGGTCATCCTCCTCTGTTCCTTCGCCATTCCCATCCTTTGGGATATCCACCATGTATATGTCATATGATGAGGTGGCTTTCCAGTGCCCGGTAGGCGCTGGTTCCTGTTCGTCTCCGGCATCGTCGTCCATACCGTCGATGTCTTCGGAGTCGTAGTCTAGCATGTCGGTTAGATTGTCGATAGTGGCTACCAAGTGGGTGGTGGGTGGGCTTTGAATTTCTTCGTCGTCCGCATCCCAACCGTCCTGACCGCAGTCCGACCAGAGCTCTCCTGATAACGAGAGATGTTTTAGTGAACTCAAGATGTCGCCAAAAGGTGGGTGTTGAAAGATGTCCGCTGCGGTGAACTCCATGATCGGCGCCCAATCGGATTCGATCGGAGGGGGCGCGGGAGGTTCGGAGTCCGGCAAGGAGTCCGGCACCTCGGAGTCACGAGCTTCATGAGGGACAAGGTCAGTGTTCGGCTCTATCACCGTAGAGGTTGTAGCTCCCAAGGCGGTGTCCAGCCATCCGTCCTCGATCTGCGCAGCCGGCTCTGAATTGAGGATCGGAGCGGGTTTGAGTGCGGCCTCCAGGGTACTGTCCGACTGCAGAGCTAAATCATGCCCATCGTGACAGTGCGGCATGCTCGGCTGTGGCTCGAATCCATCGAGGATCAAGTCCCCCGGATGTCAGCCGTGAAGTTCAAACTTCCAAATCTGACCTGACGGCCAGGGGCGTAGCTTTCGATCTGCTCCAGATGGCCAAGCGAATTGGCCCGCAGTGCAAAGCCGCCGAATACGAAGATCTGTCCGGGGAGAAAGTCTCACCCTGGACTGCATCGTTGATGATGGTTGAAGAAGCCATCGAGCCTATCGGTGACGACACAGAGGAACTCTCAATGAAAGCACCAATGTCGGTGTCAAAACCGGCGGATCTCGGGTAGGGGGTCCCGAACTGTGCGTCTAGGCAGATGGTAACAGGAGACAAGGGACATGATGTTTTACCCAGGTTCGGGCCCTCTCGATGGAGGTAAAACCCTACGTCCTGCTTGATTAATATTGATGATGTGTGTTACAAGAGTGGATCTACCACGAGATCAAGGAGGCTAAACCCTAGAAGCTAGCCTATGGTATGATTGTTGTTTGTCCTAAGGACTAAAGCCATCCGGTTTATATAGACACCGGAGAGGGCTAGGGTTACACAGAGTCGGTTACAATGGTAGGAGATCTACATATCCGTATCGCCAAGCTTGCCTTCCACGCCAAGGAAAGTCCCATCCGGACACGGGACGAAGTCTTCAATCTTGTATCTTCATAGTCTTGGAGTCCGGCCGATGATGATAGTTCAGTTATCCGGACACCCCCTAGTCCGGAACTCCCTCACCAATAACATTCAACTCAAGTTTAGTGACAAGCGTGCATATGCGTGAAAGCGCATCGCAACTACATTTTCCTTACCCTTAATGTACTTGATCACATAGGGAAAAGATTCAACAAATTCACTCCATTTGGCATGACGCTTGTTCAACTTAGTTTGACCTTTTAAGTACTTAAGCGTTTCATGATCGGTATGGATGACAAACTCATGAGGTCTAAGATAATGTTCCCAAACATGTAGCACACGAACTAAAGCATACAATTCTTTGTCATAGATGGGATAGTTAAGTTGAGCACCGGAAAGTTTTTCACTAAAATATGCAATGGCTCTTTTTTCTTGCATCAAAGCTCCGCCAATTCCGGTACCACTTGCATCACAATGAACCTCAAAAGTTTTGTCAAAATTGGGTAAATCAAGAATCGGAGCATGAGTAAGCAAAGACTTGAGCTCATAAAAAGCGGTGGATTGCAAAGATCCTCAAACAAAAGGAGCATTCTTCTTACTCAAGGCATGCAGAGGAGCTGCGATAGTGCTAAAATCTTTCACAAAGCGACGATAAAAACCTGCTAGACCAAGAAAACTACGCACTTGTTGCAAATTGGTGGGTTGGGGCCAAGTTTTAATTGCTTCAATTTTAGATTCATCAACATGGACACCCTTGAAAGAGACAACAAAACCCAAGAAAACCACTTTGTCAACACCAAATGTGCACTTTTTCATGTTTGCATAAAGACTTTCTTTGCGAAGGGTTTGCAAAACAGCCCTAACATGATTAAGATGCTCTTTCATGGTTTTGCTAAACACAAGAATATCATCGAAGTAAACCACAACAAAGACTCCAATATAAGGGCGAAGCACATAATGCATGAGACGCACAAAAGTACCGGGAGCCTCCGACAAACCCATAGGCATGATTAACCACTCATATAAGCCAAATTTGGTTTTGAATGCAGTTTTCCATTCATCACCCTCTTGAATGCGGATTTGGTAATAGCCACTTTTAAGATCAGTTTTGGAGAAAAAGTTGGCTCCACTAAGTTCATCAAGCATATCATCTAAGCGAGGAATGGGATGCCTATAGCGAACGGTAATAGCATTTATAGGTCTACAATCGGAACACAAGCGGAAACTTCCATCGCGCTTAGGCACAAGTATAACCGGAACGGCACAAGGGCTTAAGCTTTCACGTACATGACCGTTGTCGATTAGTTGTTGTACTTGCTGTTGAATCTCCTTGGTTTCTTCGGGATTGACATGGTATGGAGCTTTGTTTGGAAGTGGCGCTCCGGGGATGAGGCCGATTCGATGCTCAATGCCTCGTAGAGGAGGTAGACCCGGAGGTAGCTCATCGGGGAAAACATCTTGGAATTCGTGCAAAAGAGATTGAAACACTAAAGGTAGCTCGTGAGAGGTGTTAGTTTTTGGTTCTCCATCCTTGCACACAAGGACAAAGTGCATCACACTCGATGGGTTCTCACACACTTCTCTCATCTCACTTTTGGTGGCAAATAGTATGAGTTTTTTCTCTCTAGGCGAAGAGGCGCTCAAGTTTGGCTTGTGGCTCTCACTCACTTTTTGGTGGATCACTTTCTCACTCTTCTCTCCACGATGAGTGGCTTGCTTTTCGGCTATCACTTGACTAGGAGACATAGGTCGTAGCACATATTCCTTCCCTTTGATCTTGAAGCTATAGTGATTGGTGCGCCCGTTGTGGATGACACCACGGTCGAATTGCCATGGCCTACCAAGAAGGAGGTGGCAAACGGTCATGGGGACCACATCACACTCCGAAGTGTCTTCATATGCACCAATTTTGAAGGAGACTTGGACCGTATGCTCAACTCGGATAGTGCCGGAGTCACTTAGCCATTGAACCTTGTAGGGGTGCGGGTGCGTCCTCTTTACCAAGTCGTTGAGGATCATGGTGCGCTTGTTTGTGCATTCATAGGACTTGTGGCCTCGGCCGCCGCAAGTGAAACATTTGAAGGATCTTGTCTTGACGGTCTCATTGGTCGGAGTAGATGAAGAAGCGCGCGGCTTGAAGTTGCTTGTAGTAGGAGGAAGAGGACTTGAACTTGACGAAGTTTCCTTGTAACTCGGCTTGTCGTCGTTGCTTGGAGAAGGTTTGGTTGATGTAGATGTTGGAGGAGTTGTTGAAGCTTGGTTGTTGGAGAAGCCGTAGGTCTTTGATGAGTACTTGGCGTACTTGAAGTCATCTTGCACTTGACGTTCCGCCTTTGTAGCTTGATGTACGAGCTCAATGAGGTTGGAGTAGGGTTGGAAGTCGGCGATCTTCTTGATGGGATGATTGAGTCCATTCAAGAATCGTGCCATTGTTTGCTCATCATCTTCTGTGACATTGGCTCGAATCATGGCTATCTCCATTTCCTTGTAGTATTCTTCAACACTCTTTGTTCCTTGCTTGAGGAGTTGTAGCTTCTTGAAGAGATCACGGTTGTAGTAGGTTGGTACAAAACGTGCTCGCATGACATCCTTCATTTGAGCCCAAGTGGTGATTGGAGGTTCACCTCTTGCTTGATGGCGCTCAAGGACTTGTTCCCACCATATGAGCACATAGTCTTGGAACTCAAGTGATGCCATAGCGATCTTCTTCTCTTCCTCATAGTTGTGCAAACTAAAGATTTTGTCGACCTTCAATGCCCATGAGAGGTATTCTTCGGGATCATTGCTTCCATTGAACTTGGGCATTGTGAATTTGAGCTTGCCATAGCGTTGCTCTTCATTGTGTTGTTGGCGATGGTGATGATGATGCCCTTGACGTGGAGGGTAATCATCCTCATGTTGCTCTTGGCATGGAGGAAGTCCATGATCAACTTGCTCTTGTTGAACTTGAGGTTGAGGTGGAGCTTGACGAGCTTGTGAAGGAGCTTGTGGAGCTTGACGTTGCACACGCGGTTGGTAGTTCCTCTCTTGGATTTCTTCTCGAAGGGCTTCCTCTTGATTGCGCCGTTCGCGATTGCGGTTGGCGATGTCTCGACTTGATTCTTGAAGTGCACGTTGCGCCTCAAGAGATTGCGCTTCAAGTAGTTGTTGTTGAAGATGTTGAGCCTCGGTGTCTTGTTGCTCTTGGTGTACACGCGCTCGTTCTTCTTCTTCTTGGCGACGAAGACGTTTTCGTTCTTGAGCTTGGGCAAAAGCGACTTGATTTGATTGAGGACGAGGGACTTGCTCATCGACTTGCTCTTGTGAATGCTTGACGTGTAGCGGGTTGCGAGATGCATGCCGGTCTTGACGCGCGGCTCGTCGAAGAGTGTTCGATGACGGTGTACTTGAGCCGGAGAAGGAGTTGTCGGAGTGTCGACTTGAGTGGCTCCGTCTTGAGTATGACGATGTGGAAGGAGGCCGATTCACCAACAAGGTGCGGATCTCGTCCATTCTTGCATCGTTCTCTTGCTTGTGCGCGTCGAGCTTGTTGTCGAAGTAGTCTCGTGTACGTTGCTCGGAGAGTCGCAAGTCGGTGGCGAGGTTGTCGATGCGGTCGTTCATTTCTTGTTGCTCTTGATGTAACGCTCGTTGTGCACCAAAGAGGTGGATCTTGGTGACGTATGATGACATGTCATCATCTTGCTCGATGAAGAGTGGGTTGGTAGAAGTACTTGGCCTATCCATCATTCCAAGCAAAAATGTGAGTGGTAGAAGGAGAATAACTTATACCAATGTACCTTTGACCGATGTTGATGATGAATCAAGTTCACTCAAATGCGGACAATGAAATAGCACTATTGGCATCAATTCTTGTCGGTTCTCACACCTACACAAGTAAAAGCTTATGGTGGAGCTTGGTTAGGATGGTGGCATAAAATTTGATGCAATTGAAAGTGAAATTCAATAATGTTGGAAAAGATTCACAAATTTGCAAATGCAACAAGTAGACCAAGCAAGTGGGGGTACACGGAAACACACACACAAATAGATAAATGGGATTGTGCAAACCAAAAGTGAGCCAAAATGTGGAATCCACGAAAATGCTCTTGTTGCACAATACTAGAGAGACGCTAGCACGATTGCACAATAGGCGGATACGAAGCTTGTGCACAACCTACTAGGCAAAAATGCAACGATCTCTATCCCAAGTATGCTATATTTATGGTATTTCGGTGCTATGATCCAAGATGATCTTATGTGACAATCTTAATGTAGTATGATGTTATGGTTCTTGCTTATAAGCTCTTTGCTTATCTTTCCTCTTTGCTTAAAAGCTTGGGTGGCTCATTGACTTTTGAGCTCTTTTCTCATGCAAAACTTCACGAACCAAGATAGCAATTGCGTATGCTATGACAACTTTGTGACACACAAGTTGATTCCAAGATATGCACCACGGTGGTATGGTATGTATGCTATGGAGTATGATCACTAATGTGCACAAGTCACGTTGCCGGCAATACTCAATGGCTAGTCTCGATGGGTAAGCTACGCAAAAGTAGGGCCATGTGGGGTATCAATGCAATTGCAAGGTATGACAAAGATGTCGTCGAAGTTACCGTCCTTGGCGATGTTGAGTAGTCGATGGAGATGAGCAGTGCTGATGGTGACGTCGAACCTACCTATATAGCCAAAACACAATAGGACACGGGAAGCACAACTCAAAATCTCAAAGGCCAAAACGTGTCAAAATCGACAAAGGAGGTAGCGGTGAGCGGTGGTGGTGTTTGGAAAGTGTTGGGGGTATGCGGAAGTAAGCGTGGGCACCGGGGCAAAATTGGGCGAAAGTATGGGAAAATGGGCGCGGGGATAGAGTTGTTGCTCCCAGGGGCAGGATGTCCAGGCTAGCTGCCGGATGTCCGGGGCGCCGGATGTCCGGTGGACACGGGGCGGATGTCCAGGCTCTGGATCAGGGACGAACAAGATGAACTCCTCGGTAAAATTTGCAACTCCTGGGCGAAATTCGGACAAATTGGTGGATGGAAATCGCAGGAGAGATGGGGAAAAGCTAGATCAACACGAAGCAAAGCAGATCCGTGGATCAAATCCAACAAAACTTCATCACACCAACAAATCACAAAAAAAAATTGCGGCTATTTTTGGTGGGGATTTTCGAATTTAGGACGAAAACAACAAAATCAAGCTGGAAAACACAGGGTAGGGGCTCCAAAAACGTGATCAACGTGGCTCATGATACCAAGATGATGTAGGGCGGAACCCTATGGTGACGATCTTTCATGTTTGGAGTGGATCCTACGGGGAATCACGAAGAACATGCGGAAGCACAAAGGGGAAACACGGGGAAAACGAGAGAGAATCACTAAACCGACAAGGAATCAATCACACAAGTGCTAGATCACCGAGAAAAAAGAGTAACACATGATCCACAATCAACGAAGGTAAGGATACAAAGGAACCGTTCTTCTCCGTGAGGAGGTCTTGATGGTCTTCCCTAGAAAGGGGTCTTGAATCCGCTTGGGGGATCTTCTCTGAAGAGGTCGTGAACTACGGGGAGAAGTATCCAAGTGGATGAGCAAGGCTCTCACACAAATATGAGCTAAACCAATGCTAACCCTAAAACGTACAGGATGAGGGAGTATATATAGTCAAAGGGCGAAGGGGGTACATGGGTCACGGCCCAAAGGAGCTGCGCGCAGGCAGAGGGCGTCGGATGTCCGAGCGATGGGCCGGATGTCCGGGTGCTCACGAGGTGCCGGATGTCCGGGATGGAGGGACTGGATGTCCGGGCCAGTGGAGTTGGCTCTTCTGTTCACTGGATGGGCGACGCCGGATGTCCGCTCGGAGGGGCCGTATGTCCGTGGCTTCGGGAGGCGCCGGATGTCCGGGCTGACAGGGCAAGCTTATGTCCTCCCTGGACACCGGTGCCGGATGTCCGTGATTTAGGCCGGATTTCTGGTGGGGGCCGGATGTCCGGGCCGGATGCCGGATGTCCAGTCCCTCTAGCTTCTTCTGCAGATGCCTGGCCTTGTGGATCTCCAGGAGCCAGATGTTCGGGGTCCTGGCCGGATGTCCGGTGCCTGGAGGCTGTTCTAGCCTTCTTCCATTGGTTCTCTTCTTCCATGGACTTAGGGTCTTGTCCGTCTTCACGTGCATCCTCGGGAGGTTCCTCTTGACACCTAATCATGCATAGTATATCGGACTTAGGTAGTAGCCATGTCTCGAGTGGATCATATGTGATATCACTAAGGAGAGAGGTCACCTCGTTCTCGAGAGCTCTAGCTCGTGGTCGTGTCATAGGTCCTCTTGGCTCTTAATGAGATGAAGGTAGGTCCATGGGGATGACCGTAGGATGCTCCGCATTAGGGGATCCCTCACCAGTGGCCATCTTCGTCATCTCGATGCTCTCCATGACAAGGAGGGAGTAGTTCACCCTCGGGGCTGAGGGTATGTACCAGTAGCTATGTGTTTGATCTCTCTCTCTCTCTCTCGTGTTCTTTCTATGGCACGATCTTGATGTATCGCGAGCTTTCTATTATAGTTGGATCTTATGATGTTTCTCCCCCTCTACTCTCTTGTCATGAATTGAGTTTTCCCTTTGAAGTTATCTTATCGGATTGAGTCTTTATGGATTTGAGAACACTTGATGTATGTCTTGCCGTGCTTATCTGTGGTGACAATGGGATATCACGCGATCCACTTGATGTATGTTTTGGTGATCAAGTTGCGGGTTCCGCCCATGAACCTATGCATAGGGGTTGGCACACGTTTTCGTCTTGACTCTCCGGTAGAAACTTTGGGGCACTCTTTGAAGTACTTTGTGTTGGTTGAATAGATGAATCTGAGATTGTGTGATGCATATCGTATAATCATGCCCATGGATACTTGAGGTGACAATGGAGTATCTAGGTGACATTAGGGTTTTGGTTGATTTGTGTCTTAAGGTGTTATTCTAGTATGAACTCTATGATAGATTGAACGGAAAGAATAGCTTCATGTTATTTTACTACAGACTCTTGAATAGATAAAATAGAAAGGATAACTTTGAGGTGGTTTCGTACCCTACCATAATCTCTTCGTTTGTTCTCCGCTATTAGTGGCTTTGGAGTGACTCTTTGTTGCATGTTGAGGGATAATTATATGATCCTATTATGTTATGATTGTTGAGAGAACTTGCAGTAGTGAAAGTATGAACCCTATGCCTTGTTTCCTACCATTGCAATACCATTTACGCTCACTTTTATCATTAGTTACCTTGCTGTTTTTATATTTTCAGATTACAAAAACCTATATCTACCATCCATATTGCACTTGTATCACCATCTCTTCGCCGAACTAGTGCACCTACAATTTACCATTGTATTGGGTGTGTTGGGGACATAAGAGACTCTTTGTTATTTGGTTGCAGGGTTGATTTAGAAAGAACATCTTCATCCTACGCCTCCCACGGATTGATAAACCTTAGGTCATCCACTTGAGGGAAATTTGCTACTGTCCTACAAACATGTGCACTTGCAGGCCCAACAATGTCTACAAGAAGAAGGTTGTGTAGTAGACATCAAGCTCTTTTCTGGCGCCGTTGCCGGGGAGGTGAGTGCTTGAAGGTATATCTTTAGATCTTGCAATCGAATCTTTTTGTTTCTTGTTTTATCACTAGTTTAGTCTATAAAATAAAACTACAAAAAATGGAATTGAGTTTGTCTCATACGCTTCATCTTTTTAATATCTTTCATGAAAATGGTGGTAAGGAAAATTGTGCTCAATTGCTAGAATAAGAATGCATTAAAATGTTTGGTACTAGATCTTTGTATGATGAGCATGATTGCAATGTTGTTAGTATGAATTCCTTGAATACCCATGATGCTAATGATATGCAAAGCCACAAGCTTGGGGATTCTATGTTTGATGAAGATGATATTTTTATCCCCCAAGTTTTGATGAGCAAATTTATTATGATAATAGCATGCCTCTTACTATGATGATTATATTGATGAAAGTGGGTTTGGAAGAGTGTCAACTTTAGGAAGTAGTGATCCCACTATTTTGGAAGATGTTGAACCTTGTTGTGATGAATATGAAAGTGGATTTTGAAGAGTGTCAACTTTATTTAGTGATGATTCCACTATCTTGGAAGAGGTTTCAATCGATTATGATGAGAACAAAGTTGCTACTTATGATGATTATTGTGATGAAACTTATGCTATAAGAAGTAATGATGATTATATTTATAAAACTTGTCAATGATTATGATTACCCTTTTTCTGAACATTACTCTTTTAATGTGGAAACAATTTTTAGTATTCGAGTCTCTTATGATACTCCTACTATTCATGAGAAGAAATTTGCTTATGTGAAGAGTAGTAATTTTTTCTATGCTTGTAGATCATGAAAAGAATGCTTTATGTGCTGGTTATATTGTTGAATTCATTCATGATGCTACTGAAAATTATTATGAGGGAGGAACATATGCTTGTAGGAGTTGCAATAATATCAAGTTTCCTCTCTATGTGCTTAAAATCTTGAAGTTATGCTTGTTTTGCCTTCATATGCTAGTTGATTATTGTTCCCATAAGTTGTTTGCTCAAAAAATCCCTAGGCATAGGAAGTGGGTTAGACTTAAATGTGCTAGTCATATGCTTCATGATGCTCCCGTTATGTTTCAATTCTTATCTTTTATGTAAGCACCATTGTTATCATCATGCCTAGCTAGAAAGGCATTAAAGAAAAGCGCTTGTTGGGAGACAACCCAATATTTACACTTACTGTTTTTGTGTGTCCACATGATTATTCTACTGTAGTAATCATGTTTTATAGCTTCTGTTTCGATAAAGTGCCAAGTAAGACCTTTAGGATAGCTTACGGTGATAGTTGTGTTGATCCTGCTGAAAATCAGAAACTTTTGCACCCAGTAAATTAGTTTATATAATTCACAGAAACGTGCTTATGATCTGATTATTTTTGCTCTGGATTGGTACACAAATTTCCTAGGACTTCTTAATTTGGTAGAATTTTGGAGTTCCAGAAGTATACGTTTGATACAGATTACTACAGACTGTTCTGTTTTTGACAGATTCTGTTTTCTATGTGTTGTTTGCTTATTTTGATGAATCTATGAGTAGTATCGGAGGGTATGAACCATAGAGAAGTTGGAGTACAGTAGATATTACACCAATATGAATTTAGAATAAGTTCATTACAGTACCTAAGTGGTGGTTTTATTTTCTTATACTAACGGAGCTTACGAGTTTTCTGTTGAGTTTTGTGTTGTGAAGTTTTCAACTTTTGGGTAAAGATTCGGTTGACTATGGAATAAGGAGTGGAAAGAGCCTAATATTGGGGATTCCCAAGACACCCCAAGGTAATATTCAAGGACAACCAAGATCCTAAGCTTGGGGATGCCCCGGATGACATCTCCTCTTTCGTCTTCGTTCATCAGTAACTTTACTTGGAGCTATATTTTTATTCACCACATGATATGTGTTTTGCTTGGAGCGTTATTTTCTTTTGTTAGTATTTGCTTGCTGTTATTTAGAATAATGTTTTGCATCTTTATTTTCAATAACAATGTCAAGGATAGCCTTTACCATGCTTATTTTTCTAGTATACATGTTGCTGTTTGAAAACAGAAAGTTTACCGCTGTTGCAAAAATCCCCTAGAAAAGTCAGAGAATGGTATAATGTTGAAACTTTTTGCATAGTGAGCTCTGATAAATCTTATACAGCATAGTATTTTCTCATAATTTTTGGAGTTAGGGAAGTATTTATACTCTTGCATTCTTTACAGACTGTACTGTTTTGGCAGATTGCTGTTATGTTTGCATTGTTTGCATATGTTTGCTTGTTTAATGATTCTATTTGAGGATAGGAGTGTTAAATATGCAGAGGCATTTAGTATGCAATGTTGAATAATAATTTTAGTGATTTGTTACAGTAGAAAATGATAAGGTTTTGCATTGGTTTATACTAACCTATCTCACGAGTTCTTGTTGAGTTTGGTGTGGATGAAGCTTTTGATAAAAAGAGAAACCATGATATGAGAGGAATTAAGGAGACACAAAAGTTCAAGCTTGGGGATGCCCAAGGCACCCCAAGATAATATTTCAAGAAGTCTCAAGCATCTAAGCTTGGGGATGCCCCATTAGGCATCCCACCTTTCTTCTTCATCAATTATCGGTTAGTATCGGTTAAGCCTAAGTTTTTGCTTCTTCACATGAGTTGTGCTATCCTTGCAAGGTCATTTTATTTTGTTTTGCTTGCTGCTTGAATAAAGTACTTAAGATCTGAAATTCTTTAATGAGAGAGAGTCTTCATATAGCTACGTAATTAATTAGCTACTCATTGATCTTCACTTATATCTTTTTGGAGTAGTTTGTCATTTACTCGTGTGCTTCACTTATATCCTATGAGTAAATGGTTGAATGAGTTGAATGTCATAAATCTGAAATTATATATGTCTCATTTGCTTATCCCATGGGGAGTAATGACTTCACATCTAAGAAGTAGAGGTTGTAAATTTATTGAAGGTTAGCAAGCATTGTATTGGTCATTTGAACAATTCATGAAAGAATATTGAAGGAAGAGAGATTTCACATATAAATATACTATCTTAGACATCTTTCATAATTGTGAGCACTCATTAAGTATGACATGCTAAAGAGTTGATGTTGGACAAGGAAGACAACGTAATGGGTTTTGTTTTCTCACATCTCAGTTAAAGTATATTGTCATGGATCATTCAAACATGTTGAGCTTGCCTTTCCCCCTCATGCTAGCCAAATTCCTTGCACCAAGTAGAGATACTACTTGTGCTTCCAAATATCCTTAAACCAAGTTTTTCCATGAGAGTCCACCATACCTACCTATGGATTGAGTAAGATCCTTCAAGTAAGTTGTCATCGGTGCATGCAATAAAAATTGCTCTCTAAATATGTATGATCTATTAGTGTGAAGAAAATAAGATTTATACGATCTTGTTATGGAAGCAATAAAAGCGGCGGACTGCATAATAAAGGTCCATATACAAGTGGCAATATAAAGTGACGATCTTTTGCATTAAGATTTTGTGCATCCAACCATAAAAGTGCATGACAACTTCCGCTTCCCTCTGCGAAGGGCCTATCTTTTACTTTATGTCTTTTACTTTATGCAAGAGTCAAGGTGATCTTCACCTTTCCCTTTTTTATTTTATCCTTTGGCAAGCACCTCGTGTTGGAAAGATCCTGATATATATATATCCAATTGGATGTAAGTTAGCATGAACTATTATTGTTGACATCACCCAAAGGTGAATACGTTGGGAGGCGAAATTATAAGCCCCTATCTTTCTCAGTGTCCGATTAAAACTCCATAATCATAAGTATTGCGTGAGTGTTATCAATTGTAGAATACTATATGATAGTTGAGTATGTGGAGTTTGCTAAATCAAAGCTCTGACATAGACCCTTCCTGAAAATAAGATGAATTGTAACTGTTTGACGACTGAGAATGAAGTTTGCTAGTTTTCAAGAAAGTTTATGGTCTATGCTTTAACATGTGAATAGCTTGTTACTTGATCTTGAGAAGTTTTATGAGATGAACTACTGTTATGACATATAATCATGCTAGAAAAGGTGATTAAAATTATCATTGATCAAACTTGTGCACCTTCTAGCATTCACACTTCATAAATTCTTTCTTTTATCATTTACCTACTCGAGGACGAGCAGGAATTAAGCTTGGGGATGCTGATACGTCTCCAACGTATCTATAATTTATGAAGCATTCAAGCTATTTTATTATCTGTTTTGAATGATTACGGGTTTTATTATACACTTTTATATTACTTTTGGGACTAACCTATTAACCGGAGGCCCAGCCCATATTGCTGTTTTCTTGCCTATTTCAGTGTTTCAAAGAAAAGGAATATCAACGAAGTCCAAACGGAATGAAACCTTCGGGGGCGTGATTTTTGGAACGAACGTGGTCCAGGAGACTTGGAGTTGAAGTAAAGGAAGCTTCGAGGTGGCCACGAGGGTGGGGGGCGCCCACCCCCTCTGGGCGCGCCCCCTGTCTCCTGGGCCCCTCGAGGCTCCCCCGACCGACTTCTTTCGCCAATATATTCCCATATACCCTAAAACCATCGAAGAACAAGATAGATCGGGAGTTTCGCCGTCGCAAGCCTTTGTAGCCACCTAAAACCTCTCGGAAGCCCATTCCGGCATCCTGCCGGAGGGGGGATCCCTCACCGGTGGCCATCTTCATCATCCCGGTGCTCTCCATGACGAGGAGGGAGTAGTTCACCCTCGGGGCTGAGGGTATGTACCAGTAGCTATGTGTTTGATCTCTCTCTCTCTCTCTCGTGTTCTCTCTATGGCATGATCTTGATGTATCGCGAGCTTTGCTATTATAGTTGGATCTTATGATGTTTCTCCCCCTCTACTCTCTTGTGATGAATTGAGTTTTCCCTTTGAAGTTATCTTATCGGATTGAGTCTTTATGGATTTGAGAACACTTGATGTATGTCTTGTCGTGCTTATCTGTGGTGACAATGGGATATCACGTGATCCACTTGATGTATGTTTTGGTGATCAACTTGCGGGTTCCGCCCATGAACCTATGCATAGGGGTTGGCACACGTTTTCGTCTTGACTCTCCGGTAGAAACTTTGGGGCACTCTTTGAAGTACTTTGTATTGGTTGAATAGATGAATCTGAGATTGTGTGATGCATATCGTATAATGATGCCCACAGATACTTGAGGTGACAATGGAGTATCTAGGTGACATTAGGGTTTTGGTTGATTTGTGTCTTAAGATGTTATTCTAGTATGAACTCTATGATAGATTGAACCGAAAGAATAGCTTCATGTTATTTTACTACGGACTCTTGAATAGATAAAACAGAAAGGATAACTTTGAGGTGGTTTCGTACCCTACCATAATCTCTTCGTTTGTTCTCCGCTATTAGTGGCGTTGGAGTGACTCTTTGTTGCATGTTGAGGGATAGTTATATGATCCAATTATGTTATTATTGTTGAGAGAACTTGCACTAGTGAAAGTATGAACCCTATGCCTTGTTTCCTACCATTGCAATACCGTTTACGCTCACTTTTATCATTAGTTACCTTGCTGTTTTTATATTTTCATATTACAAAAACCTATATCTACCATCCATATTGCACTTGTATCACCATCTCTTTGCCGAACTAGTGCACCTATACAATTTACCATTGTATTGGGTGTGTTGGGGACACAAGAGACTCTTTGTTATTTTGTTGCAGGGTTGCTTAAGAGAGACCATCTTCATCCTACGCCTCCCACGGATTGATAAACCTTAGGTCATCCACTTGAGGGAAATTTGCTATTGTCCTACAAACCTATGCACTTGCAGGCCCAACAACGTCTACAATAAGAAGGTTGTGTAGTAGACATCAATGCATTTCAAACATGGTGGAATGAATTCTTCTTGAGCGGAACTGATCTATTGAGCAAGCAATGAATCGTTTTCCCTCTGAAGATCTCCATAACTCACCCTCAACTTCTCAAGGTCTTGCTTTCTCTGAAGAAATTCATAAGAAAGCTTCTCATGATCGGCTAAGAGAGAGTTATGATGACTCTGAAGATTATCAAACTTAAACTGGAGTTTCTGAAGATTATCAGTCAGATTTGAGTTCGATTCAATTCCTCACCCAGCAGGTCATCGCTTTTGTCTAGCAGATTTTGAACCTTTTACAAGGACTTTTGTTTTTTAGTGGCAATAGTAACGAGCTTGGAATAACTAGGTCCAAAAACATCATCAACATCAGATTCATCATCACTAGATTCAGAAGAGGAGTAATCAGGTACCTTTGCACCCTTAGCCATGAGGCATGGTGCGGATGATGATGATTCTGGTTCGGAAGTCATCGTTTTGAGTGATTCCTTGAAATCATCAAACCAGGGATCCTGACGAGTTCAATGACCTTCATAAACATCAGAGATTTGGTCCCAGATAATCTTTGCATTGCACAGATGCATAATGAGCCTGAACTGATTTCTGGATAGACAAGAGCAGATGATATCCTTCGCCATGCAATCCAGACGAGTGTACTTGCGAATATTATCAGCATGCGCCATCTTGCATAGATCGATAAGGACAATCTCAGTGACGGTCCACAGTTCACTGTTCATCGCCATGAGGCGTTTCCTCATCATGGCCTTCCACTTGGGATAATCGTGACCGTCAAAGATGGGGCACGATACTTTCTTCATACCTGCAGCCGACATAACTAAAACTCTAGGTGGTTAAACCAAAATCACACAGAACAAGGGAGTACCTTGCTCTGATACCAATTGAACGTGCGTTATATTGACAAGAGGGGGTGAATAGGCGATTTTTACAAATTCGTCACTGAGGAAATTCTAGGTGAGGAATTTCCTAAGTAATGACACACTAGCAGCGGAATAAGTACTCAGGTACAAGCATAACAGAGCAATAGCATAGTCATCATGTTGAAATGAAAACAAGCACATAGTACAGGTAGCGTGAAAACAGAATAAGCAGGCTGAAGACAAAGTGACGGAAGAAATAGGGTTGAGGAAATCGAGAAAGTCTTCAGTCAAAGTCTTCAAACAGTAATGATCAGGTTCATCAACACATGAATGGGGAAATGAAAGAGTTGAGGAAATAGAACCAGTAGCTTGGTGAAGATGATGATTTGGTAGACCAGTTCCAACTGCTGTGACAGTTGTACGTCCGGTTGGAGTGGCTGGGTATTTAAACCTGAGGACACACAGTCCTCACCATATTCTCCTTGAGCTAAAGTCACACGGACCTGCCCAATCACTTGTGGTAAGTCTTCAGATGACTTCCAAACTTTCACAGACTTGGTCACTCGGCGATCCATAATTTCCTCTTGGATGCTCTAGACCGTGACCCCTAACCATCTGGAGGATGCATAGTCCTCAAAGGTAACAAGCATTTCAGTGATGCTCAATCACTTTGGGTTGTAGGTGTTTGGGTTTTGGGTTTTCCTCACTTGATGATTTTCGCTCAAAGTCCTCGGAGGATGGGATGCTCTCAATGACAAGTGTTAGTTTCTCTTGGAGCAGCTAACCAGCAAGTGGTTGTAGGGGGCGGCTATTTATAGCCTAGGGAGCAGCCCAACATGATAAGACATAAATGCCCTTCAATGATATGACCGTTGGGTGGGTAGGATATTTTGGACAGCTGGTGCATAGTACAGCAACGATCGGAAATTTGAGTTCTCAGATTCCTAAGGGCTATCATGTTCCTCACTTGTAGGAAATCCACACTGGCAAATTCCTAACTCCTTAGTCGGAACAAATTCCTCAGAGAATAGAAGATCTTCGTCTCTGTCACTGAAGAAATTGACTGATTTGTATGAGATTTCCAATGGCTTCACTCGAAGGATTGGGTAGGTGTAGGATTTGAGTTGAGCATCACTTGGAAAGTGTTTCCTTAGTTTTACCTCGCCCCCCTTTAACAGTGTGGTGTTTCCTATGACTCAAGAAATAGAAAATGAAACTACGAAAACAAAAGTCTTCACGCTTCTGTTGGGATCTACGGTAGGGTGCGTCGACTGCAAATTAAAATTTTCCTACGCGCAGAACAACAGGAACATGCTACGGGAGATGGATCACAGTTCGTTACCACTAGACGCGCAGTGCCGTGCAGCGGAACAAGAGTTGGGGCAGCGCGTCTGCATGGATCGTCTCCTCCTCGTCCGATCTCCCTCGAACAGCCGGTCGTCCGATCCCACGTACAAGTTCGCCGGAGCGGCGCAAGTGCACCGCCTCTAACGGTATCTGCGCGTGCAGGAGGAACACCATGCGGCGGACTGCTAGGTCCGATCACACAGTCGTCGGCGAGTGGAGGTGGCTATTCGCAACACATGCAAACCCTAGTCACAGCGTCGAAGTGATCAATTGCATGAGTGTGCCGCACCTCCACTTTATATAGATGTCCATTGCAGGCTCAACACTTGGTCCTCGCACGGACCCTAAAGCCCAAAGTCTACTCGGTCACGTTCCTAGTACAGTTCGGATCACATCCGACCAGTGTCCTATGAACCGACCTCGTAGGTTCCTTCCCTTAAGCGCGCGACCCCTTAGGTTCAAGTCGGCTTGGTCGCAGTTCGGATCACCTCCGACCTGCACAGTTGGTAGCGGCCTCTAGCAAGGCATGCCAACCACCAATCAGACTATGAAGCTGGTTAGGCGAACCTGTACAGCATGTCACACTTCTGTTCCCTTTGCCTCACGATATATGTTGTCGGGCTCAAGGCGAGACTGTCATCCTTGTGCTAGCCCGACCTCTTTCTCGTTCCAGCGATACCAACCACAAACCGGATTATCTCATAATCCCTGTCGCATGGCCATGTTTATCCTGGTCGGATCACACGAGGGGCCCAGAGTATATCTCTCCTGGTCGGAGGGGCAAATCCCATCTTGCTCGACCACGTCTCGCAACATGGGTCTGGACAAGCCCGAAACCTACCTTTGTAACTACCCAGTCACGGAGTAGCGTTTGGTCGGCCCAAAGCAAGTCTGTCACCATCCCGAGTACATGCGTCAGCTCAAGTCTTAGGACATAGAACGTATGTTGTACTAGAGACTCACAGATGACATATCACTGCGTCTCATAGTTGGGTCTGTCCGACTCGGACCTTATCTCGACTCGGATCCGACTACGTCGAATCCGACCAGACCTTTCCAAGTCCATATTATCCATTAGCATCCAATGCTCCATGGCTAGTGAGACCAAGCCATCGACCGTGTCATATGCTAGTCTAGTCGGCTGCGCGTCCACACAGCCCTTTCGACTAGGGACCTTTTAGGACAATCATCATATAATGCATAGTCCCACAAACAAGTCACGTACTTGCTGATACACATCATTGATAATGTCCAAGGACTATCTTTATTCATAAACACATAGGAAATATCATCATACATGATTGCCTCTAGGGCATATCTCCAACAGTCTCCCACTTGCACTAGAGTCAATCAAATAGACATCGAATGCCCATAGCTCTAACGTGCCCTTCATGCTTGGGTTGTGGAAGCGGCTTAGTCAACGGATCTGCAACATTTGCATCTGTGTGAATCTTCCATAAATCTACATCACCATTCTTTATGATCTTTCGTATCAGGTGATATTTCCGATTTATGTGTCTGACCTTGTGGTGATTCCTCGGCTCCTGGCTTGTGCGATGGCACCAGAATTATCACAATAAAGGTCCAACGGTTTCACCGAGGCTGGGAAAATACCAAGATCATCCAGAAAATGCCGGATCCAAACACCTTACTTTGCAGCTTCATAAGCCCCAATGTATTCGGCTTCTGTGGTAGAATCGGCCACCGTATCCTGCTTGGAACTCATCCAGTGCACTACTCCTCCATTCAGGACGTACACGAAACCGGACTGTGATCGACAATCATCTCTGTCGGTTTGGAAACAAGCATCGATGTAACCCCTTACGACTAGCTCTTCCTCACCCCCATAAACTAGGAACATCTCTTTAGTCCTTTTCAGGTACTTCAAAATAGTCTTTACCGCTGCCCAGTGACTCTCACCTGGGTTGGCCTGGTATCTACTTGTTAGGCTTATTGCAAAAGCAACATCAGGCCTTGTACATATCATGGCATACATGATGGATCCGATTGCCGAGGCATACGGAATCCTACTCATCCTGCTTCGCTCATCAGATATCGAAGGACTCCAAGTCTCGCTTAGCCTTATACCATGTGAGAGTGGCAAGAACCCTTTCTTCGCCTCACTCATGTTGAACCGCTTCAACACTTTATCTATGTACGTGCTCTGGCTTAAGCCGAGCAGCCTCCTCGATCTATCTCTATAGATCTTAATGCCTAAAATATAGACTGCCTCACCAAGGTCCTTCATTGAAAACTTGCCATTCAATGATTCCTTGACCGAGTTTAGCATCGAAACATTGTTCCCGATCAACAATATGTCATCCACATACAAGATCAAAAACACTATCGAGCTCCCACTTAACTTCTTGTATAAACAAGAGTCCTCTTCGCTTTTGATGAAACCGAGACCAGTGACGACCTCATCAAAACAAATGTTCCAACTCCGAGATGCTTGCTTCAACCCATAAATGGATCTCTTGAGCTTGCATACCTTGCTAGTGCTAGTCGGATTGACAAAACCCTCGGGTTGTATCATATACACGTCCTCGGTTAAATTTCTATGAAGGAAAGCCGTTTTGACATCCATCTGCCATATCTCGTAATCAAAATATGCAGCTATAGCTAGTATGATCCTCACCGATTTCAGCATCGCTACCGGCGAGTAAGCCTCGTTGTAGTCAATTCCTTGAACTTGTCCATAACCTTTAGCGACAAACCGAGCTTTGTGGATCTGAACATTTCCATCCACATCAGTTTTCTTCTTAAAGACCCATTTGCAACCAATGGTCGTTACGCCAGGCGGCGGATCAACCAAGTCCCAGACTTGATTCTCATCCATGGACTTTAACTCGGATCTCATGGCCTCCAGCCATGCCTCAGAATCTGGGACCACCATTGCTTCCGCATACGTGGCCGGCTCGTCGCTTTCTAGCAACAATACATCACGCACTCTGCGCAATCTTTCCGACCTCCGTGGTTCCGGTGCCGCTTCCACTACAGGTTCCCTGACTGACTCCGGTATGATCTCATCACCAGCCGAGCCGTCCCCGAGTGGTCCTCGGATTTCTTCGGGTCGAACCATCCTCCCACTGGCCTCCCGACTGAGAAACTCTTTCTCAAGGAAAACCCCGTTCCGAGCAACAAACACTTTGTTCTCTTCCCGGTTGTAGAAGCTATATCCCAAGGTTTCCCTCGGATATCCCACGAATATGCATTTATCCGATTTAGGTGTAAGCTTGTCTGACATAAGTCGCTTGACAAATGATTCACAACCCCAAATCTTTAGAAAAGACAAACTGGGACTCTTCCCGGTCCACATCTCATGTGGTGTCTTGTCTACGGATTTTGATGATACCCTATTAAGTGTGAAAGCTGCAGTTTCTAGAGCGTATCCCCAGAATGACAAGGGTAAATCTGATTTGCTCATCATTGACCGGACCATGTCCAACAAGGTCCTATTCCTCCGTTCCGACACGTCGTTTCTTTGTGGCGTACCTGGAGGTGTGAGCTGAGGTACTATACCTCGGCCTTTCAGATGATCATCAAACTCCTGGCTCATGTACTCACCTCCACGATCAGATTGCAGAAGCTTTATAGTCTTGCCGAGCTGATTCTCAACCTCATTTTGAAACTCTTTGAACTTTTCAAAAGCCTCCGACTTGTGCCTCATCAAATAGATATATCCATATCTACTCAAGTCGTCGGTAAAAGTCATGAAGTACTGATAGCCACCTCTGGCAGTTGTGCTCATTGGACCACACACATCACTGTGTATAAGCTCCAATAGCTCGGACGCCCTCTCGCGACTCTTTGCGAAAGGAGACTTAGTCATCTTGCCGAGCAAGCATGATTCACATGTCTCAAACGACCCAAAGTCGGACGAAGTTAGGAGCCCATCATCATGGAGCTTCTTCATGCATTTTAGACTAATGTGTCCAAGCCGGCAATGCCAGAAGTATGCCGGATTTATCTCATTTGGCTTATGCCTCTTGACATTCACGTTATAGACTGGTCCCTGTTCTAGATTCAATATAAATAGCCCATCTACAATGGGTGCATAGCCGTGGAACATACCATTCAAAAATATCGAACAATCATTGTCCTTTAAATTGAATTCATAACCTTGACTCATCAAACATGAGGCAGAAATAATGTTCCGACTAAGTGCAGGAATGTAATAACAATTATTCAATTCCATAATGAACCCAGAAGGAAGCTGGAGCTGCATCGTGCCGACCTCCAACGCAGCAACTCTTGCTTTGTTGCCGACCCTGATGTCAATCTCCCCTTGTGCCACATGCCTAATTCTTACCAGCCCCTGCATCGAGTTGCAAATATGAACAACCGATCCGGTATCAAATACCCAAGAGCTACTAGGTATGTCAGCAAGGTAAATGTCTATAACATATGCAACAAGTGTACCTTTGCCTGAAGAAGCATTTCCGGCCTTCTTCCCATGCTCTACAAGCCACTTGCTACAGTTCCTCTTCCTGTGACCGGTCTCCTTGCAGTGAAAGCAAACGGTCTTCGAGTCCGGTCCAGACTTCGGTGCAGCGACATAGGTTACCGTCTCCGTGCCCTTTGCCTTAGCCTTTTTCTTGGACCAACTCTTCTTGAACTTAGCCGATTTCTGCACCATCAACACTTGATGCGTGCCTTTCTTAATATCCTACTCTACCACTTTGAGCATCCCATGCAATTTAGTGAGCTTCTTATCCATGCCATGCATATGATAGTTCGAGATGAACATCCCATAGCTGGGCGGAAGAGAACTGATGAGGACATCAATACAATTGTTACACCCACAGCCCCTGCTGCTATACATACTGGACCAATTACTAGAGCTCGTGCACGCCAACTAAATTACCAAGTACTTTCGTTTCTTGGTAATGATTCTAATGTTCATGAGAATATGATGCTGCCTAAATTGGATACATTTGTTTTGCTTACAAATGAAGGGCCTAGCTTGGAGAAGGATGAACATTGGAGCAAGAACAAGCATGGAGATGATGGCATGCGCAAGGGGAACAAGAACGGAGTTACAAGTGATGATTTCAGGACTTTGAAGCCACCATAATGGGTGCATGAAGCCTTGGGCGAAATATACAAGATGCCACTTCATAAATTTCGTCCCGAGGCTATTTTAGGTGCTGCGTCACCTTATTATTGGGCCAGGCCCATGTAATTTCGAAATACATAAGTATAGGCTATTTTTAGAGTCCGTATGTGTGGGGAAACAAGAGATAGGGTTGATTTCGGACCCCTCCACCAAGGGCCACGAAATTCCCCCCCCCCTCTTCCTCCATATATACAGCCCTTAGGGCATCGTTTAGACTTTGGGTTTTGTTTAGATTAAAAGTTCGCCATAGCTGCAACTTCGCGTACTTCGTTTGTGTTCAACGACCAGACAAAGGCATCACAGAACCCCACCTTGATCAATAAAGCTTTCATCTTATATTCGCAATATCCAGATTGCAATCTTAGTTTCTTGCTTGTTCTTCGTTTGCTCGCAGGAAACAGACCCTCGTGGTCAGGTTGATCGTGCTCCGGCATGGTCAATAACCTCTCGGAGTTGGTTTAGCGATTTCTAAGGCGCGACGTCCTCGCACGTTCGTAGTCGGATCGTCAAAGTCGACTTCCACCAAAGCGATATCCATCATCTCATCGAAAGACGGGACACCTTTGCCTCTATCAAGTGGTATCAGATTTCTAGGTTGCTCGGTGAGATTTTACAGTTTTTCGTAGTTTAGATCGAGTCTGTCTTCATACCTATAGTCCACGAAAAAGCCACAAAAAAATTAGGGTTAGTTCATCATATCTGAACCAATCTGAGCCTTTGCATAATCTTTTTAGGGTTTTGCTTTGTTGAATTTGCGGTTGCATCGTCGTTTCTAGTTGCTGGTCTTAGAGTCTAGTCTTTTAGAGTTTCGAGTTCTGGTCATAAGTTGTCACGCCGCCGCCGCACCATCATCATCGCCCCTGCCATCTACCACCACCGCTCCGAATCCGTATCCATATACCACCACCAATCCGTGTCCATATACCACCACCGATCCATATCCATATACTACCACCACTACCACCACCGCTGCCATATACCACCACCATATATCCACCACCAATCCGATTTCCTTGCTTATTAGGTTTGTTTTCGAGATCCATCTAGTTTCCGATTCGTGTTTCCTTGCCGGAGTAGGTTTCGAAAAAAAAAGAGTCGGGTAGCCACGCTCCGTTTAGGCCCAAAATTTTTCGAAAACGCATTTTTCGAAAAAAATTCTGGCTATCCTATTTTTAGGTGTTTCTGAGTGTTTTGAGACAGGTGCCATTATAGGAAGTTTTTTTTGACCCGTTTCCAGTTTTTGGGTCCGGGCAGTCGAAAAAAAAAAATTGGTCGAAAAAATTTCGTGCCCATCCTGTCAGTTTGAGCTAGGAAGAGTTTTGAGACACTCGCCATTATAGTGGTTTTTCGCAAAAAAAACAGCGCAAAAAAAAGAGCGCAAAAAAAAAGAGCGAAAAAAAATTCAGAGTGTGCTTTTCCCTTGTTTACGTGCCGCGCCGTGATTTTGTTGGTGTTCTAGGCTCGCGTCTCTAGCACAGTCTAGCCTAGGACCAGCACAGTACCGTCGTTGAGCGTTTATTCAACTTTGCATCTCTGAATTGATTATTGCTGACCCTTTTTGCTACCATACTATAAGCCTTCCCAGCTCCACATACATCTACGTAGTGTGTTTGACTCTCCCTGGTAGTCGCTCTATCCAAGCTTTGAGAGTTTTTGACTACAACGGTTGCCAATCACCGCCTGCTGCTGGGTAAGAACTGGTAAGAATTTGAGATTTGCTTGACGGATTTGTGATACACCACCACCACTTCTTAGTAGTCTGTAGGATCATATTCTTGTGTGTTTCTATTGCTGCTAACCATGCCAGTATCACAAGCCGACGAGATTGACTGGGAGAACTTATCGAACAAGGAGCTTCATGACAAGTTTCAGCAAATGATGACTGAACAGGTACAAGATGTGCTGAACAATTTTGAAGAGGCCATGGAGAAGATCACTGGCCTTGAGAAGACGTTCGAAACAAAGCTCGATAACAGATTTAATGAACTGCTTGCGCGTCTTCCACCACCGGCTGCACCTGTCGCACCTCTGCAACAACAACAACTACGCCCCCTTTCGAATCAGTATGGACGAGCACAGCGTGTACCTATTGAGCCAGGACAAAATTCTGGTGCCGCTGCTACTGCTGTTGGTGCTTCTTTGGCTCCTGCTACTGCTCCTGCTGGTACCCAGGAGGATGATGAGTATGCGGGCGATTACGAGGATGAGGTTGATCAAAATCAGATCTACGAGCAGCCACCAGCACCACCACCAGCAGGTCGACCTCAGGTATATATTCGTAATGGTAGGCCTGCACCACCACCTCAGGTACGTGATGATGTCCATATTCCTAAACTGAAATTGAATATTCCACCATTTGAGGGTAGATATGTTCCTGATATATATCTTACTTGGGAGTTAGAAACTAAACAACGATTTACATGTTTACAATATCCTGAGGAGAGACGAGTTGCTGCTGCTGTTTGTGCTTTCACTAGTTTTGCATGTGTATGGTGGTCTGAACATTGTAGATTATATCCTATTCCAACTACTTGGGCTGCTTTGAAAACTGCTATGCGTACGCGTTGGGTTCCACCATATTATCAACGTGAATTGCTTCAAAAATTGCAGCGTTTAAGACAAGGGAAAAATTCTGTAGAAGAATATTATCAGGAATTACAAACTGGCATGATTAGATGTGGTATTGTTGAGGAGAATGAAGCTATGCTTGCACGTTTTCTGGGTGGATTAAATAGAGAGATTCAGACCATTCTAGACTATAAGGAGTATACTAATATCACTCGTTTATTCCATCTTGCTTGTAAAGCTGAACGTG
Organism: Triticum aestivum; assembly: GCF_018294505.1. NCBI lineage: Eukaryota > Viridiplantae > Streptophyta > Magnoliopsida > Poales > Poaceae > Triticum > Triticum aestivum. The sequence continues at coordinate 358,509,490 of NC_057801.1, read as the reverse complement.
AAGTGCAGGATCGACAAGCATTGGGGCGAACTACCTTTTCTGCAGGCCGACCTTCATCATGGACACCACGTGCATCTTCTACTTCAACTGCACCAGCACCTCCATCAGGTGCCACCTCCAGCCGTGATACAAGAAAACAGCATTTAAAACTAAGTTTGGATTATATGAGTGGTTAGTCATGCCTTTTGGGTTAACTAATGCACCTAGTACTTTCATGAGATTAATGAACGAAGTTTTACGTGCTTTCATTGGACGATTTGTGGTAGTTTACTTTGATGACATACTGATTTATAGCAGATCTTTGGAAGAACATTTGGAACATTTACGTGCTGTTTTTATTGCTCTACGTGATGCACGTTTGTTTGGTAACCTTGGGAAGTGCACCTTTTGCACCGACCGAGTATCTTTTCTTGGCTATGTTGTTACTCCACAGGGAATTGAAGTTGACAAAGCCAAGATTGAAGCTATTGACAGTTGGCCGCAGCCCAAAACGGTCACACAAGTGAGGAGTTTTCTTGGCCTCGCTGGATTCTATAGGCGTTTTGTGAGAGATTTCAGCACCATTGCTGCACCTCTCAATGTGCTTACAAAGAAGGATGTGCCTTTTGTTTGGGGTACCGCACAGGAAGAAGCCTTCACGGTATTGAAAGATAAGTTGACACATGCTCCTTTACTCCAACTTCCTGATTTTAATAAGACTTTTGAGCTTGAATGTGATGCTAGTGGAATTGGATTAGGAGGTGTGTTATTACAAGATGGCAAACCTATTGCATACTTTTCTGAAAAATTGAGTGGGCCTAGTCTAAATTATTCTACTTATGATAAAGAATTATATGCTCTTGTTCGGACTTTAGAAACATGGCAACATTATTTATGGCCCAAAGAATTTGTTATACATTCTGATCATGAATCTTTGAAACATATTAAAAGTCAAGCTAAACTGAATCGTAGACATGCTAAATGGGTTGAATTCATTGAGACTTTCCCTTATGTCATTAAACACAAGAAGGGAAAAGAAAATGTTATTGCTGATGCATTGTCTCGTCGCTATACTATGCTTTCACAACTTGACTTCAAAATATTTGGTTTGGAGACCATCAAAGATCAATATGTGCATGATGCTGATTTTAAAGATGTAATGCAGAATTGTTAAGAAGGAAGAATGTGGAACAAGTTTGTCGTTAACGATGGATTTGTGTTTCGTGCTAACAAGCTATGCATTCCAGCTAGCTCCGTTCGTCTTTTGTTGTTGCAGGAGGCGCATGGAGGAGGATTAATGGGACACTTTGGCGTGAAGAAGACGGAGGACGTACTTGCTACACATTTCTTTTGGCCAAAGATGAGACGGGATGTTGAGCGTTTTATTGCTCGATGCACTACATGTCAAAAAGCTAAGTCACGACTCAATCCTCATGGTTTATATATGCCTTTGCCTGTACCTAGTGTTCCTTGGGAGGATATATCTATGGACTTTGTTTTAGGTTTACCTCGAACAAAGAAGGGGATGGATAGCATATTTGTTGTCGTGGATAGATTCTCGAAAATGGCACACTTTATACCATGTCATAAAAGCGATGATGCTGTTAATGTTGCTGATTTGTTCTTTCGTGAAATTATTCGCTTGCATGGTGTGCCAAATACTATTGTTTCAGATCGTGATACTAAATTTCTTAGCCACTTTTGGAGATGTTTATGGGCTAAGTTGGGGACTAAACTGCTTTTTAGTACTACTTGTCACCCCCAAACTGATGGACAAACTGAAGTAGTCAATAGAACGTTGTCTACTATGCTTAGGGCTGTTTTGAAGAATAATAAGAAAATGTGGGAGGAATGCTTGCCTCATATTGAATTTGCTTATAATCGTTCATTGCATTCTACTACTAAGATGTGCCCTTTTGAAGTTGTGTAAGGTTTCCTACCTCGTGCACCTATTGATTTGTTGCCTCTTCCATCTTCGGAGAAGGTTAATTTTGATGCTAAACAACGTGCTGAATTGATTTTAAAAATGCATGAGTTAACTAAGGAAAACATTGAGCGCATGAATGCTAAATATAAACTTGCTGGAGATAAGGGTAGAATTTATCTTACTTGGGAGTTAGAAACTGAACAACGATTTACATGTTTACAATATCCTGAGGAGAGACGAGTTGCTGCTGCCGTTTGTGCTTTCACTAGTTTTGCATGTGTATGGTGGTCTGAACATTGTAGATTATATCCTATTCCAACTACTTGGGCTGCTTTGAAAACTGCTATGCGTACGCGTTGGGTTCCACCATATTATCAACGTGAATTGCTTCAAAAATTGCAGCGTTTAAGACAAGGGAAAAATTCTGTAGAAGAATATTATCAGGAATTACAAACTGGCATGATTAGATGTGGTATTGTTGATGAGAATGAAGCTATGCTTGCACGTTTTCTGGGTGGATTAAATAGAGAGATTCAGACCATTCTAGACTATAAGGAGTATACTAATATCACTCGTTTATTCCATCTTGCTTGTAAAGCTGAACGTGAAGTGCAGGATCGACAAGCATTGGGGCGAACTAACTTTTCTGCAGGCCGACCTTCATCATGGACACCACGTGCATCTTCTACTTCAACTGCACCAGCACCTCCATCCGGTGCCACCTCCAGCCGTGATACAAGAAAACAGGCACAACCACCGTTATCTGCCAAGAGCGCACCTGCGGGGCCTGCACAGCGTTCTTCTTCTTCCATGGCATCAACAGGGCACACAAGTGATATTATTTGTCGTCGTTGTAAGGGAGGAGGTCATTATGCGAGGGAATGCAAATCTCCGCGTGTGATGATTGCTACCGCGGATGGTGGATATGAGTCCGCTAGTGACTATGATGAGGAGACATTGGCTCTTATTACACGTGAAGAACATGGTGGAGATGATTCTGATCATGAGACGCAATACATGGCTCCTGAAGACGCTGACAGGTATGAATGTTTAGTTGCTCAACGTGTTTTGAGTGTGCAGGTCACACAAGCTGAGCAAAATCAGAGGCACAATTTGTTCCATACCAAGGGAGTTGTGAAGGAACATTCTGTGCGCGTCATAATACACGGAGGGAGCTGCAACAACTTGGCTAGCATGGAGATGGTGGAGAAGCTTTCTCTCACCACAAGACCACATCCACATCCTTACTACATCCAATGGTTCAACAACAGCGGCAAGGTTAAGGTAACACGTACTGTTCGTGTGCATTTTAGTATCTCTACATATGCTGATTATGTTGATTGTGATGTGGTACCTATGCAAGCATGTTCCTTATTACTTGGTAGACCATGGCAATTTGATAAAAATTCTGTACACCATGGTAGAAACAATCACTATACTCTTGTTCATAAGGATAAAAATATTACTTTGCTTCCTATGACTCCTGATTCCATTTTGAAAGATGATATTAATAGAGCTAATAAAGCACAACAGGAGAAGAATAAGAGTGAAAATCAGATTGTGGCACAAGAATTTGAGCAACAAATGAAGCCTAATAATAAACCATCTAGTGTTGCTTCTGAAATTAAATTGAAAAGTGCATGTTTATTTGCCACCAAATCTGATATTGATGAGCTAGATTTCAGCAAATCTGTTTGCTATGCTTTTGTGTGCAAAGAGGCATTATTTTCATTCGAGGACGTGCCTTCCTCTTTGCCTCCTGCTGTCACTAACATTTTGCAGGAGTTCGCTGACGTTTTTCCACAAGACGTGCCACCGGGATTACCGCCTATTCGAGGGATTGAGCATCAGATTGACTTAATTCCCGGTGCTTCACTGCCAAACCGTGCACCATACCGTACCAATCCAGAGGAGACGAAGGAGATTATGCGTCAAGTACAAGAGCTTCTTGACAAAGGTTATATACGCGAATCCCTTAGTCCTTGTGTTGTTCCTATTATTCTAGTGCCGAAAAAGGATGGTACATCACGTATGTGTGTTGATTGTAGAGGCATTAATAATATTACTATTCGTTATCGTCATCCTATTCCTAGGCTAGATGATATGCTTGATGAATTGAGTGGCTCTACAATATTCTCCAAAGTTGATTTGCGTAGTGGCTACCATCAAATTCGTATGAAATTGGGAGATGAATGGAAAACAGCATTTAAAACTAAGTTTGGATTATATGAGTGGTTAGTCATGCCTTTTGGGTTAACTAATGCACCTAGTACTTTCATGAGATTAATGAACGAAGTTTTACGTGCTTTCATTGGACGATTTGTGGTAGTTTACTTTGATGACATATTGATTTATAGCAGATCTTTGGAAGAACATTTGGAACATTTACGTGCTATTTTTATTGCTCTACGTGATGCACATTTGTTCGGTAACCTTGGGAAGTGCACCTTTTGCACCGACCGAGTATCTTTTCTTGGCTATGTTGTTACTCCATAGGGAATTGAAGTTGATAAAGCCAAGATTGAAGCTATTGAGAGTTGGCCGCAGCCCAAAACGGTCACACAAGTGAGGAGTTTTCTTGGCCTCGCTGGATTCTATAGGCGTTTTGTGAGAGATTTCAGCACCATTGCTGCACCTCTCAATGAGCTTACAAAGAAAGATGTGCCTTTTCTTTGGGGTACCGCACAGGAAGAAGCCTTCACGGTATTGAAAGATAAGTTGACACATGCTCCTTTACTCCAACTTCCTGATTTTAATAAGACTTTTGAGCTTGAATGTGATGCTAGTGGAATTGGATTAGGAGGTGTGTTATTACAAGATGGCAAACCTGTTGCATACTTTTCTGAAAAATTGAGTGGGCCTAGTCTGAATTATTCTACCTATGATAAAGAATTATATGCTCTTGTTCGGACTTTAGAAACATGGCAACATTATTTATGGCCCAAAGAATTTGTTATACATTCTGATCATGAATCTTTGAAACATATTAAAAGTCAAGCTAAACTGAATCATAGACATGCTAAATGGGTTGAATTCATTGAGACTTTCCCTTATGTCATTAAACACAAGAAGGGAAAAGAAAATGTTATTGCTGATGCATTGTCTCGTCGCTATACTATGCTTTCACGACTTGACTTCAAAATATTTGGTTTGGAGACCATCAAAGATCAATATGTGCATGATGCTGATTTTAAAGATGTAATGCAGAATTGTAAAGAAGGAAGAATGTGGAACAAGTTTGTTGTTAACGATGGATTTGTGTTTCGTGCTAACAAGCTATGCATTCCAGCTAGCTCCGTTCGTCTTTTGTTGTTGCAGGAGGCGCATGGAGGAGGATTAATGGGACACTTTGGCGTGAAGAAGACGGAGGACGTACTTGCTACACATTTCTTTTGGCCAAAGATGAGACGGGATGTTGAGCGTTTTATTGCTCGCTGCACTACATGTCAAAAAGCTAAGTCACGACTCAATCCTCATGGTTTATATATGCCTTTGCCTGTACCTAGTGTTCCTTGGGAGGATATATCTATGGACTTTGTTTTAGGTTTACCTCGAACAAAGAAGGGGAGGGATAGTGATAGAGGCGAGGGTCCCGATCTTTCGATGAGATGATAACTATCGATTTGGTGGAGACGACTTTGACAATCCGACTACAAACATGCACGACGATGCGCCTTAGCAATCGCTAAGCCAATCTCCTGAGGTTACTGACGATGCCGGAAGCACGGTCAGCCTGACCACGAAGGTCTATTCCTGCAAGCAATCGAAGAACGAGCAAGAATATGATAAAGCAATCTGAATATTGCAAATATATATGAGGTATTGATAATGGTGGGGATCCGGAAGCGGTCTTGGTCTGGTCGTTGGACACAAACGAAGTACACGAAGTTGCAATGGCTAACTTTTAACTAAACAAATCCCCAGGAAAAGCTACTAGATGGATCTACTTATATAGGAGCAAGGGGTGGCGGCCAAGGAGGTGGGAGGACGTCCCAAGGCAGCCTAAAACTAAATCTAGGTCGTACAAGGCCAATGGGCCCAAGTGGAGGTGATGTAACACCTTTGGACTTGTAGTTTGACTCGGATTCTGCTGCAGCATCAGATTGTTTCGTCCACAACTCAACGCTCCGGACGCATTTGAAGGTGATTCCAATTGGGTTGGAAAGTGCACGAAATCTAGTTTCCAACAAAAAAAGAATCACCCAATTCGGAGTCCGTATGAAAAACTTGTGTGCGTTTTGAGTCAGGTGTGTCTGTGCAGTCCGAATCTGAATCCAGAACGTGAGAGACTTGGACTCTATCTTCTCTTGGGCCAAAAGTGACGTGAGAGAACTTTTTGGACAGCAAATAAACATCTCTTTCTTCCTTATCTTCATATGTGGATTGTACAAATGTCCCATACACCTGCAATTAGACAAAACACAAAAGTGTGTGAAGTATTTTTGTTCTGGATAACATAAATAGATTATTGAATAGTTTGCACTAGAAATCACCTGACAAATATGCATATATGCAATATTTTTGGTCATATCCAAGGTAGTCATGTCCTCATCACGATTATAAGCAAATTCAATATGAGGCAAGCATTCCTCCCACATTTTCTTATTATTCTTCAAAACAGCCCTAAGCATAGTAGACAACGTTCTATTGACTACTTCAGTTTGTCCATCAGTTTGGGGGTGACAAGTAGTACTAAAAAGCAGTTTAGTCCCCAACTTAGCCCATAAACATCTCCAAAAGTGGCTAAGAAATTTAGTATCACGATCTGAAACAATAGTATTTGGCACACCATGCAAGCGAATAATTTCACGAAAGAACAAATCAGCAACATTAACAGCATCATCGCTTTTATGACATGGTATAAAGTGTGCCATTTTCGAGAATCTATCCACGACAACAAATATGCTATCCCTCCCCTTCTTTGTTCGAGGTAAACCTAAAACAAAGTCCATAGATATATCCTCCCAAGGAACACTAGGTACAGGCAAAGGCATATATAAACCATGAGGATTGAGTCGTTACTTAGCTTTTTGACATGTAGTGCATCGAGCAATAAAACGCTCAACATCCCGTCTCATCTTTGGCCAAAAGAAATGTGTAGCAAGTACGTCCTCCGTCTTCTTCACGCCAAAGTGTCCCATTAATCCTCCTCCATGCGCCTCCTGCAACAACAAAAGACGAACGGAGCTAGCTGGAATGCATAGCTTGTTAGCACGAAACACAAATCCATCGTTAACGACAAACTTGTTCCACATTCTTCCTTCTTAACAATTCTGCATTACATCTTTAAAATCAGCATCATGCACATATTGATCTTTGATGGTCTCCAAACCAAATATTTTGAAGTCAAGTTGTGAAAGCATAGTATAGCGACGAGACAATGCATCAGCAATAACATTTTCTTTTCCCTTCTTGTGTTTAATGACATAAGGGAAAGTCTCAATGAATTCAACCCATTTAGCATGTCTACGATTCAGTTTAGCTTGACTTTTAATATGTTTCAAAGATTCATGATCAGAATGTATAACAAATTCTTTGGGCCATAAATAATGTTGCCATGTTTCTAAAGTCCGAACAAGAGCATATAATTCTTTATCATAGGTAGAATAATTCAGACTAGGCCCACTCAATTTTTCAGAAAAGTATGCAACAGGTTTGCCATCTTGTAATAACACACCTCCTAATCCAATTCCACTAGCATCACATTCAAGCTCAAAAGTCTTATTAAAATCAGGAAGTAGGAGTAAAGGAGCATGTGTCAACTTATCTTTCAATACCGTGAAAGCTTCTTCCTGTGCAGTACCCCAAAGAAAAGGCACATCTTTCTTTGTAAGCTCATTGAGAGGTGCAGCAATGGTGCTGAAATCTCTCACAAAACGCCTATAGAATCCAGCGAGGCCAAGAAAACTCCTCACTTGTGTGACCGTTTTTGATGAGGACATCAATACAATTGTTACACCCACAGCCCCTGCTGCTATACATACTGGACCAATTACTAGAGCTCGTGCACGCCAACTAAATTACCAGGTACTTTCATTTCTTGGTAATGATTCTAATATTCATGAGAATATGATGCTGCCTAAATTGGATACATTTGTTTTGCTTACAAATGAAGGGCCTAGCTTGGAGAAGGATGAACATTGGAGCAAGAACAAGCATGGAGATGATGGCATGCGCAAGGGGAACAAGAACGGAGTTACAAGTGATGATTTCAGGACTTTGAAGCCACCATAATGGGTGCATGAAGCCTTGGACGAAATATACAAGATGCCACTTCATAAATTTCGTCCCGAGGCTATTTTAGGTGCTGCGTCACCTTATTATTGGGCCAGGCCCATGTAATTTCGAAATACATAAGTATAGGCTATTTTTAGAGTCCGTATGTGTGGGGAAACAAGAGATAGGGTTGATGTCGGACCCCTCCACCAAGGGCCACGAAATTCCCCCCTCTTCCTCCATATATACAGCCCTTAGGGCATCGTTTAGACTTTGGGTTTTGTTTAGATTAAAAGTTCGCCATAGCTGCAACTTCGCGTACTTCGTTTGTGTTCAACGACCAGACAAAGGCGTCACAGAACCCCACCTTGATCAATAAAGCTTTCATCTTATATTCGCAATATCCAGATTGCAATCTTAGTTTCTTGCTTGTTCTTCGTTTGCTCGCAGGAAACAGACCCTCGTGGTCAGGTTGATCGTGCTCCGGCATGGTCAATAACCTCTCGGAGTTGGTTTAGTGATTGCTAAGGCGCGACGTCCTCGCATGTTCGTAGTCGGATCGTCAAAGTCGACTTCCACCAAAGCGATATCCATCATCTCATCGAAAGACGGGACACCTTTGCCTCTATCAAGAACCCAGAACAACATCAGTAGCCAGCTCATCCAAGAGCGGGAAGCTGAAACGATCCAAAGCTTGCACATATCCAATCATCTTGATCACATGTGGGCTCAGTGGATCACCTTACTTCAGCTTGCAATCCATCAAGGATCGCCAGACGTTGAACCTTTCGGTCCTAGCATGTGTCTGAAACATACTCTTGAGACTCTCGATCATATCGTAAGCCTCAACATTTTCGAAATGCTGTTGCAAATCGGGCTCCATACAAGCCAGCATCAGACAGCTGATCTCTGTTGATTCATCAACGAGTTTCTGGTAGGCATTCTTAGTGGTGGCATTAGCATTATCGGCAGGTTCCTATGGAAGTGGATCCTCTAGAACATGTTCCTTTTTATCATGCTTGAGAACAATTCTCAGATTTCTATACTAGGTGGTAAAGTTTGTTCCATTCAGTTTATCCTTTTCCAGAATTGATTTCAATGCAAAGTTGGGTTGAGCAGGTGGTGCCATTGATCTACAACAAAAAATATGTAATCACTAAGCGATGTGTTTACGTAGAGTAATTCTAGCCTAAATAGAAATACTCCCACTGAAGTCAGCATCCCTCCGCAAACTCTCAGTGATTCAGGATCCGACTAGCACATGCGACTAGTGAGCTTTAGCATCACTGCTAGCCAACATACCTATCCGGTAAGCAACTCCTTGCTAATCGTATCTCTATACGACTCCTGTCGGTCGGGAAGGTATCTCATACCCCGGCTCCCAACCTTCTTTTCCACAAGGCCCAAAACCGTTTTGATAGGCTTTTCAAGTTAACCTGATGCAGTGCATGTCCGTGTCCGACACGAACCCTTCAGTTCAAGGACATCTAGCAGCACCCCAATTTTATGAGCCCACTACTAGACGTACTTGACGTGTGAAGGGGCAACATCGGGGATGGCAATTCGCTTGATATTCATGAGGGATCTTTCTACCATTCTAACATGCATAGAAACAAAGAAGCACAACAATCACAAATAAACACATATTGTGAAATAGTATGGCTCCTTCGTGGACGTTCTTCCAGGTCGGCTCCGACTCCGATGATCATCTACGAACTCCATCTTGTTTGTCACGCCGGGACGCCAAGCCACCAACCTGATCTCTATTATCCAACTACTACATCTAGTAATGAATTTTACATAGAGTCACAAGTCGACACGCAGGTCGTTATACAATATAATGACAGCACTTTGGCTCCTGCCGGCTGACAAACATGACACGCAGGCCACGTATAAATTACACACATGTAACGCCCCAGATGTAACTTTCCCCATTTGTACTCCAACTCTTGCCGTTTCCGGTGTCAAGTTATATTTATTTCTCGGGTTCGGGTCCTTGTCTCCGTGTGTTGTTTTCGTTTTCATGCATCTCATACCATGTCATCTCGTGCATTGCATTTGCATACATGTTCATCTCATGCATTCGAGCATTTTCCCCGTTGTCCGTTTTGCAATCCGGCGTTCCGTTCTCCTCCGGTGGTCATTTCTACCTTTCTTTCTTGTGTGGGGATTAAACATTTCCGGATTGGACCGAGACTTGTCAAGCGGCCTTGGTTTAATACCGGTAGACCGCCTGTCAAGTTTCGTATCATTTGGACTTCGTTTGATACTCCAACGGTTAACCGAGGGACCGAGAAGGCCTCGTGTGTGTTGCAGCCCAACACCCTCCAAATTTGGCCCAAAACCCACCAAACTCTGCTCCATG
>NC_057801.1:358480369-358498337 GCF_018294505.1 Triticum aestivum | reverse complement strand
CGCCCGCGGGCCTCCGCGCCATCGCGCCGGGCGCCACCGCCCCGGCGACCACCGGATCCGCCCCGGCCGGCCTCCTCCCGCGTCTCCGGCGGCCAAGTTCCGGCCAGCTACAGTGTTCCCCGGCGCCGCCTCGGGAAGCGTGCCGATCCAGATCTGGATCTGGGCTAGGTTGACCTCTCCCCGAAACCCTAATCTCCCAGATTTTCGTGCTATCTTTGACTGCTTGTATCTCCGCAACCGTAGCTCCGTTTTGGGCGTATGATATGTCAAAATCTTCGTCTCGACATGTACATCATTTCATTCCATTGCATCATTTGCATTTGAGGTCATCTTGATACCCAAAATGCTGTTATAAGGAGGCTTCATGAGTTAAATTGCAGATCCGTTAGTTCATCATGCACTTTTGTCATTTTTGTCATGTTTAATTCGTGCATGATATGCCTGTGCCCCTTTGGGATGAATTGTGAAGCATTTTGTCTTCTTTCCAGAGGTGCCACCCATGCATTTTTAGGATGTGTGTGTTGTCTTGTGCAAGCTTGCAAAGAGAGGTACCTGAGATTGCAGATTTCAGAGACTTAGCGATTTTCACTAAGTCTGGGATATTTTAGTTCATGATGCTATATGTCCAGCTTGTTTCCTAATGATCCGTGCCTCTTTTGAGGATGATCAGTAAGGGAGTTTTGATATTTATGTTATGCTCTATCCATCCAGGTCTTTGTTGGCATATGTGGAGTGCTCTAGGTTGACTCAAACGAGCTCAACTTTTGCTTCGTTGTTAATCTGGGCAGATCGTCAACTCGTTTGCGATTTAGCCGATGCTCCCGTTAGTGTTCCTTGCATGCTATGCCTTTGTTCTTGCCATGTGTAGCTAGCACATTGTGCCTTCTTGCTGGTTATATGCTTTCCTTGCCATGACTTGCACCATAGTGAGTGCATCGAGCTCGTTTACATGCCTTCGTGAGTTATATTTCAGCATGTCTCAGTTTTCACTAAGTCTGAAAACTGATTGTGTCCGAGCGATGTTCGTGAGCTCGGTAGAGTATTTTGTGAACCCTTTTGGCCCCAGGTCACTTTGGGTGTTTTGTTAAGCTTGTTGAGTAGCTCCATGCCATGTTCTTACTTGTCATGTTCAGGTGTTCTGTCATGTTGTTTTGCTGCTCCGAAGAGAGCATCGTGATCTGAAATTTCAGACTAGTGTTAATTTCACTAAGTCTGAAATCTGTTTTGCATTTGCGTTTTAGCCATGCTTGTTTGAACCCCTTAATGGATGAATTTGCCTATGGCTCAGTGCTAGTGTTTTGTCAACCATCTTGTGTACTTCACTGCCATGTATTTTGTTTTCATGTTTAGTGGCTGTAGCATGTTCATTTCGTTGCATTTAGATGCCTACTTGCTGCAAATCGCATACCGGTGTCATATCTTAAAACGCTTGCCATTTCTAAACCGTAGCTTCGATTCCTATGATCTTTATATTGTTTTGAAGCGATTTCATCCCCTCTATCCAGTGGCACACTTGGTTTTCTAAGTTGATGCCAGGTTCATGCATTTCCTGTCATATCTTGCATTTTGCATCCCGCATCGCATCCCGCATAGCATATCGTCATTTCATCATATTGCTTGGTCTTGCCCGTGGTTGATTGTATCCTTGTTGCTTGTTTGTCTTGTTGGGTAGAGCCGGGAGACGAGTTCGCTACCGAGGAGACCGTTGAGTTTGCTTGTGAGGATCCAGTCAACTCTGACAACTGTGCAGGCAAGATGATCATACCCTCGAAATCACTACTATCTTTGCTATGCTAGTTTGCTCGCTCTTTTGCTTTGCCACTGCTACGATGCCTACCTTTTGCTTGTCAGCCTCCCAATTGCCATGTTGAACCCCTAACCCACCATTGTCCTAGCAAACCGTTGATTGGCTATGTTACCGCTTTGCTCAGCCCTTCTTATAGCGTTGTTAGCTGCAGGTGAAGATTGGAGCCGTTCCTCGTTGGAACATTTATTTACTTGTTGGGATACCATTATATTGCTATGTTATCTTAATGCATCTATATACTTGGTAAAGGGTGGAAGGCTCGGCCTCTCGCCTAGTGTTTTGTTCCACTCTTGCCGCCCTAGTTTTCGTCATATCGGTGTTATGTTCCCGGATTGTTGCATCCCTTACGCGGTTGGGTTATAATGGGAACCCCTTGATAGTTCGCCTTGATTAAAGCTTTTCCAGCAATGCCCAACATTGGTTTTACCATTTGCCACCTAGCCTCTTTTTCCCTTGGGTTTCCTGAGCCCGAGGGTCATCTTTTTTTCCCCCCCCCCCCCCGGGCCAGTGCTCCTCTGAGTGTTGGTCCACCTATCAGCTACCGGTGGCTACCAGGGGCAACTCTGGGCTGGCCTACCCGTACCTAAGACAATCTGAGTGTGCCCTGAGAAAGAGATATGTGCAGCTCCTATCGGGATTTGTCGGCACATTCGGGCGGTGTTGCTGGTCTTGTTTTAACCTGTCGAAGTGTCTTGAGTTACCGAGATACCGAGTCTGATCGGAACGTCTTGGGAGGAGGTCTATTCCTTCGTTGACCGTGAGAGCTTGTCATGGGCTAAGTTGGGACTCCCCTGCAGGGATTGAACTTTCGAAAGCCGTGCCCGCGGTTATGGGCGGATGGGAATTTGTTAATGTCCGGTTGTAGATGACTTGCACTAAACTTATTTAAAATGAATCAACCGTGTGTGTTACCGTGATGGCCCCTTCTCGGCGGAGTCCGGGAAGTGGACACGGTATTGGAGTTATGCTTGCGCAGGATGTTCCTTTAGCTTCTCGCTCGTGCTTCGCCTTCTCTTCTCGCTCTCTTTTGCGTATAAGTTAGCCACCACATATGCTAGTCGCTTGCTGCAGCTCCACATATATTTTGCCTTATCCATTCCTATGAGCTTAAATAGTCTTGATCGCGTGGGTGTGAGATTGCTGAGTCCCTGTGGCTCACAGATACTACAACTCCAGATGCAGGTCCAGGTGTTTCTGCTCCAGTTGACGATTACGAGCTCAAGTGGGAGTTCGACGAGGACTCTCAGCGATACTACGTGTCCTTTCCGGATGATCAGTAGTGGTGCCTAGTTGGGGTTATCGATTCAGGACCTTGTCGCATGTTGGGTTCTTTTCTATTTTGGCGCCGTAGTCGGGCCATGAGTGTTTGTTTGATGGATGTTATTTATGTACTCTAATGTGACGTGGCGAGTGTAAGCCAACTATGTTATCTCCCCCTTTTATTATATATTACATGGGATGTTGTAATGATTGCCTGACTTGCGACATTGCTTTCAATGCGGTTATGCCTCTAAGTCGTGCCTCGACACGTGGGAGCTATAGCCGCATCGAGGGCGTTACAACACATGCATCACATACACATGAGCCATACTATTCACATCAAACCTGCAAAACAAAGTTATGCATAGAATCGCATTCTACTGGTTTGTGTGTCGCGTACGAAATACACGGCGCTACGCACACGGCGAGTCCGATTCGGGTTTACATTTCACTGTTAACCCCGATGGCGGATGACCGACCGGTAGGGGTAGATCGTGTCACGACCTCATCGACTCCGATCATCAGAAAACATAGCCTCAACGATCCCCATGTGCAGTTGATCACATCAACCGTGCACATAGCCGATCTTATCAACGACAACAGATCTCATCTGCTGCCTCCACATATCTAATATGCATACGATCTGAATCCAAATCCTATAGCAAAGGCTCTGATACCACTGTTGGGATCTACGGTAGGGTGCGTCGACTGCAAATTAAAATTTTCCTACGCGCGGAACAACAGGAACATGCTACGGGAGATGGATCACAGTTCCTTACCACTAGACGCGCAGTGCCGTGCAGCGGAAGAAGAGTTGGGGCAGCGCATCTGCATGGATCGTCTCCTCCTTGTCCGATCTCCCTCGAACAGCCGGTCGTTCGATCCCACGTACAAGAACGTCGGAGCGGCGCAAGTGCACCGCCTCTAACGGTATTCGCGCTTGCAGGAGGAACACCATGCGGTGGACTGCTAGGTCCGATTACACCGTCGTCGGCGAGTGGAGGTGGCTATTCGCAACACATGCAAACCCTAGTCATAGCGCCAAAGCGATCAATAGCATGAGTGTGCCGCACCTCCACTTTATATAGACGTCCGTCGCAGGCTCAACACTTGGGCCTCGCATGGACCCTAAAGCCCAAAGTCTACTCGGTCACGTTCCTAGTCCAGTTCGGATCACACCCGACCAGTGTCCTATGAACCGACCTCGTAGGTTCCTTCCCTTAAGCGTGCGACCCCTTAGGTTCAAGTAGGCTTGGTCGCAGTTCGGATCACCTCTGACCTGCACGGTTGGTAGCGGCCTCTAGCAAGGCATGCCAACCACCAAGCAGACTATGAAGCTGGTTAGGCGAACCTGTACGACGTGTCACACTTCTGTTCCCTTTGCCTCACGATATATGTTGTCGGGCTCAAGGCGAGAGTGTCATCCTTGTGCTAGCCCGACCTCTTTCTCGTTACAGTGATACCGACCACAAACTGGATTATCTCACAATCCCTGTCGCATGGCCATGCTTATCCTGGTCGGATCACACGAGGGGCCCAGAGTATATCTCTCCTGATCGGAGGGGCAAATCCCATCTTGCTCGACCACGTCTCGCAACATGGGTCTGGACAAGCCCGAAACCTACCTTTGTAACTACCCAGTCACGGAGTAGCGTTTGGTCGTCCCAAAGCAAGTCTGTCACCATCCCGAGTACATGCATCAGCTCAGGTCTTAGGACATAGAACGTATGTTGTACTAGAGACTCACAGATGACATATCGCTATGTCTCATAGTTGGGTCTGTCCGACTCGGACCTTATCTCGACTCGGATCTGACTACGTCGAATCCGACCAGACCTTTCCAAGTCCATATTATCCGGTTATCATCCAATGCTCCATGGCCAGTGAGACCAAGCCATCGACCGTGTCATATGCTAGTCTAGTCGGCTGCGCGTCCACACAGCCCTTTCGACTAGGGACCTTTTAGGACAGTCACCATACAATGCATAGTCCCACAAACAAGTCACGTACTTGCCGATACACATCATTGATAATGTCCAAGGACTATCTTTATTCATAAACACATAGGAAATATCATCATACATGATTGCCTCTAGGGCATATCTCCAACAGCTCCATAGTCCTCGCATGAATATCGAAGTCTTTAAGGTCACACCAATTTCCTCACTTTCAAAGCCTCCAGGAGAACCAAAGTCTTCAGCTGAAAACATACATTTTTAGGGGTCGACTTTCGTCATAAATATCAAACTCCTCATCGACTTATAGAGCATGTGTACACTCACAAACACATTAGTCCCTTAACCTATAAGTCTTCAATACACCAAAATAACTAAGTGGCACTAGATGCACTTACAGAAATGCTAAGCATGATGAAGCCACTTCCTGCAGAAGCTGAGTACCCAATGCATTTCCTCGTCAATGACCTTGAGTACCTACCTCGTGCCATCTACCACATTGTACGACATACTCGGTGGACAATTAGAGGGTACTCCACTCATGCGAAGATTGAAGGTACCATGAAGACACATTGGTCTTCTACATTCTCAATGGCACCCGCTTCAACACCCATGACGTCTTTACCAAGCAATTGGCAGCTTCAGGCGTTGATCTATTTGGCCAGAAATTCTATGCACCATGGATAATGCGGTCGATTAAGCTTCATTCTTCAACTATCAAGCTTAAACGTGCAATCATGTTGTCTTCTTGCCTGAAGTCAATATGTCTCATGAAGCCATCTATCCAGAACCTGCCATGGAACCCATTTGTGAAGACTATGCTGCCTTCCAGAGCTTCTCAGCACCACTTGAAGCCATTCATATGCCCAATCCCAATACTGCTGCTGGTCAACTTGTCGAGCAGCTTTTGATGCCGCATCGTGCTAACACACATGCAGCTACTAGCATAGTACCTCAAAGGCCTCAGAAGCCTGCTCGTGTACTCAATGACAGAGAACTTCTTGTTTCTCTACATCAGAAGCATGATAGGCATCATGACTGGATGAAGCGTCAGATGCAAAGTCTTCTTATGGATGTCAATCATATTCGAAACCTCTCCACCAAGAACTCATTTGTTGCACATGAAGCCTGCCGGCTTGCGTGGAAGAGCCTCACTCTGCTCTATTTTGAAGATGAACTCACTGCAGATGGCTTCACTAAAAGATTCAAGTTTGATTCCAGGCCTCCACAATCAGCAAGTTGGTGTCCTACACCATCCATGAAGATTCTGACTACTCATCATCTGCTCCAACTGTTGTTGCCCGAGTCAATGATGAGGAGGACGATGCCACTTCACCAGCTATGGCTTCACTGCATCAAGATGTTGCATCAGGCCCGACTGCACCACCAACTCCAACGTGGACCCGGCTGAAAGTGGTAGTTATCGACTAGAGGGGGGTGAATAGGCGATTTTTATCAAAGTCTTCAAAACTTGGAAGTTTCTAAGACAAACAATAGAAATGACCTAATTGATATGCAGCAGAAGATAAATTACAACAAGCAAGCCATAGTCAAGTATGCAATAATGTGAACGTACAAAGACTAATAGCAGCTAGGTAGTAAGGATCAGGATGGAAGATAGTATGAAGCCAATCAACGATAGTAGTCAAGCAATGAAGTCAAACAGATAAGACAAATAAGCAATGACTTCATGAAGACAAACTCAAAGTAAAGGAGGGAAGGGATAGAACCAGTCACTTGTTGAAGACACAGGATTTGTTGGACCAGTTCCAGTTGCTGTGACAACTGTACGTCTGGTTAGGTAGGCTGAGATTCAACTCAGAAGACCGCGTCTTCACCTTATTCCCCTTGAGCTAAGGACACACAGTCCTCGCCCAATCACTCTGGTAAGTCTTCAAGGTAGACTTCCGAACCTTCACAGACTTCATTCACCGGCGATCCACAATGACTCTTGGATGCTCAGAACGCGACGCCTAACCGGCTGGAGGATACACAGTCCTCAAGTGTAATAAGTCTTCAGGTCACACAGACAGAAAGACTTCAGTGATGCCTAACACTCTTTGTCTTTGGGTGTTTGGTCTTTGTCCTCGCAAGGATTTCTCTCTCAAAGGCTTCGAGGTGGGTTGCTCTCAAAACGACAAAAGCCGTAAACTAACTCTGAGCAGCCACCAATTTATGGTGTAGGGGGTGGGCTATTTATAGCCACAAGGCAACCCGACCTGATATGTCTGAAATGACCCTGGGTCACTAAGGAACTGACACGTGTTCCAACGGTCAGATTTCAAACACACACGGCAACTTTACTTGGGCTACAAGCAAAGCTGACTCATCCAGCTCTGGATAAGATTTGCTCTCATTGTCTTCGCTCGAAGACATAGGGTTTGGGTTGAGCATCACTTCAGTCACTCTGACTTTGTTCACTTGGACCCCACTTAACAGTATGGTGGTTCCAATGACTCAACAAAGAAGAAAAGGAAACAACGAAACAACACAGTCTTCGCGTTCCATAGTCTTCGCTCAATGTCTTCTCATGCCATAGTCTTCAATGTGAGTATCTTCACATACCACCATTGTCTTCAATGTCTTCATACATTTTTAGGGGTCATCTCCGGTAGGTAAACCAAATCAATGAGGGACACTACCTGCGTTATCCTGCAATTCTCACAAACGCATTAGTCCCTCAACCAACTTTGTCGTCAATACTCCAAAACCAACTAGGGGTGGCACTAGATGCACTTACAATCTCCCCCTTTTTGGTGATTGATGACAAACTGGTTGAAGTTTTCAATGGGAATAAAGTATGTGAAATTGTAAAGGATAGGGTATTGTCTTCATAAGAGGCAAGGGCTCCCCCTGAAGATGTGCATATAAGTAATTTGCTTTTGGAATGCAAATGCACATGGCAGGTTGTACTTGTGGAGATCCTCTTCAACTTATGAAGATAATTCATCATGCATGAAATGATATAACTTAAAGAATGACATGCATAATGGAAAATGGACGTCTGCTGAATGATCTAAGTGCGGAATGATCTAAGTGCGGAAGTTATCATCGCACATGAAAGAGAAAATAAGTAGCAGACGACCATCGAGTTTAAGTTTTACAACTCAACGAACGAAATGTATCAAAAGAAAGAGTTGTAACCACTAGTCAAAATATAAAGCAACCGCCCATATGAACCCGCTTGAAGACTATCAAACTCATACGCTTCTCCCCCTTTTGTCAGTAATGACCAAAAAGGTTTGAAGACATAGAGCATCTACTCGTCCTCATGAGGAGTAGTTGAAGCAGCAGGGTTGTCATTGTCGTTTGGCGGTGCAGACGAACTTGGTGCAGTGTCGATGCGTGCAGAAGTAGGGGGGTGGTGAAGTAGCATCGTCTTCATCATCGATCACATTTGCATTCACGGTTGCTGCGGAGGAAGAATAGTCAGAGTCTTCAAGGGATGGAGTTCGTCGTAGGACAGCATTCCATGGAGGAGTGGAGTCAAACTTGAATCGTCCAGTGAAGCCATCATCTTGAAGATCTGCTTTAGCACTAAGCAGGGTCAAACTCTTCCATGATCGCCGACAGGTTTCGTGAGAGACAAATGCATTCTTGGTGGCAAGATTGCGAATGCGATTTACATCCACCAAGAAACTTTGCATCTGACGCTTGAGCCAAAAATGATGCTTATCTTGTTTCTGATGCAGAGCCATAAGAAGTTCTCGGTCATTGAGGACCCGAGAGCGCTTCTTTGGCCTTTGAGCAATTGTGCTCTCAGTAGCTTCAGTTGGCGCACGATGAGGCAGACGAGTGTTTCCAGCCATCGGATAGACATGCGTGACAGCTTGGACTCCTTCCATAGGCTGAGTGAAGCTTTGATGTTCAGCATTTTGAAGACAAAGAGGCTTCTTCGCAGGCTCAGGGTATATGGCTTCAACTGACATATCAACCTCTGGTAGAAAGATCGCATGATTGCGAGCAGAGGGCTGATAGTTGACAGCAGAGTGTTGCTTGATGAGGCGCATGACCCATGGAGTATAGAATTTCAGGCCAAAAAGGTCAAATCCAGATGCAGCCAGTTGCCTGATGAAGAAATCTTGTGCATTGAAGCTGATGCCATTGAGGATGTAAAAGACCAATGTCTTCATGGCTCCTTCAAGTTTTGCAGCTGATGAATGTCCTTTGATAGGCCATAGAGTCCGCCTGATGATGTGATATATGGTGCGCGGCAGATACTCAAGGTCATCAACAAAGAACTCCTTTGGGTATTCAGCATCATGTGGCAATGGCTTCATCATGCTCAACATCTGACTCATGTTGGGTTCAGGCTTATGGAAGATGCTCTCCAGTGCATTGCGGTGGTTTTGACAACCAGGTTCGTATAGCTCTCCGGGAGTGGATAGGCCTGTGAGCTTAATGATGTCAACAGCTTTGGCTTCATGATGAACATTTCCGGTCATCCACTCGAGAATCCATGTTTTTGTATCCCTGTTGTAGCCGCGAATGTGGAGGGTAGCATAGAATTGAAGAAAAAGTTCTTCATTCCAATGTTCTTTGTCTGTCACAAAGCTGAGCAGACCAGCATCACGAAAGCAGTCAAGTGCTTCTTCTAAGCATGGCAGTCCAGCAGTGGCTTCAGTGTCGAGACACATATGAGGGAAAATGCGCCCTTGATCATACAGAATGCAGGAGTAATAGCTTCGCTACTGATGACTCCAGAAACGATCAGATGATATTCTTGGCCTTGAGTAGGGGTTCTTTGAGCTGTCAAAGAAGGTGTTGTGGCTTTTGAAGCCATTTGCATTGAAGGACCCGGCAGATGTGGCAGTACCTAGAAACCTTGGCAGTCTTGGCTTTGGTTTCTGGACCTGAGGCCTATGCTCAATGTGATAATCAAACTGAGGACCAGAGACATTAGGCGGAGGGACCAGAACGGGCCATCTTACTGTGATTAGCTCGCCATGATTGTATGCTTGCTCAATTGTATAGGGCCTTGGTGGCGGAACAGGAGCAGTGGCAGCAACAGTTGCTTCAGGCTGCACAACAAAAGCTTCAGGAGCAGTTGCAACATTGACTTCTGGGATGTTGCTTGGGGCAGGCTCCACATTAGCTTCAGCCATGACTATGTTAGTGGCTTCATTTGTGTTGGTGGTGGCAGCCTCAACGTTTTCGACCTCCATTGTTGAGCTGGAGGGTCTGGTACGGACACATTCACTTCAGGAACAACTTCTTCAGGAATGGGGGGAGCAGGGACACGATCTTCTTGATGTTCGTCATCGGCTGATGCAGCCGGATTGTCTACAGCAGCTTGGGCTTCAGACATGGAGACATTCACAGTTGGAGTGGATTCTGAAAACACTTGACGTGCAACAGGTTGGTGGTGCACTTCTCCTTCTGGAACGCTCGGAAGAGGGACTTGAGGCCTTGGTCCTTTGCGAAGCCTTTGTAGAACAGGCGACGCCTTTGGAGATGGAGTAGGCAGGCCCTCATCCTCTTCAACTTGCACAGATGATGTGACTTGTTGTTGTTGGGGAGTACTGGGGGAGTCTTGTTGTTGCGGGCGATCAGCCCATGATGCATCCTGAGCAATTGGCATCAAAGGACGACCAATGCTGATGATTTCGCTGTTCGTGAGAACAGGCGATGATACCACGTTGTGTTCAATCTGAGGAAGAACTTCATCATCTTCAACATTGTCATGGTGACCAATGTCTTCAGCAGCGATGGGATCACCTGCTAGAATGTCTTCAGCTTCATGAGCCTCTGTGGAAGCGGGCTCGTGAACAATCATTCATAGTTCTTGATTTGCAGATGCAGGGTGAACCACTGAGATAGGTTCAACAACAAGGGGCTCTGTGGGAGCAGCCCGATTCTTCTTGGTCTTGCGCTTCTTCTTGGAGGGAGCAGCATCAGAGGCTTCTAAGGGTTTCCGTTTCCTGGCTTCAGCCTTTGCAGCCCTCGTCTTCTTCTGTTCTGAAGCGGTTGACAGGGCCTTTGGCTTCGAGCTAGTCATGCTGCTTGGGAAGACTATGCGTGGTTCATCCTGCCTTGAAGGTGCAGGTTGGACAGTGGATAGCTTCTTCTTCTTTGCAGCCATCCTGGGGTCGATGCCAGGACGACCAAGAGCCCTGTGCTTCTCAGCCTCATTGTAGGCAAGCACACACTTGTCAGCCAGATTCTTCATGCGCTCTCTAAAGCCTCGAGCTTCTTCACGCTTCTTGTGAAAGGCTTCTTTGAGCTCGTGCAGCATGATCTTGAAATTTTTGACATCTTGCACGTTGAGCGTGGCCACATGCTTCTTGAACTTAGCCTTTTCATAGTCAATCTTGTGCTTTAGTTCGACGATGCATTGAGCAATAGCTAGATCAGAAGCAATAGTGCCATTGAAGGAGATGCTGAGGCCAATGGGAAGTTGCAAGTCATCAAAGCTGAGATTTGGTGTGTCAAACCACTCATCAATGAAGTTATGGATGATTGCCACGTCAAAGAGAGGCAAATTATTGAAGATCTCTGCTTCTTCCTTGCTCTTGATCAGTTGCTCAAGAGCATCATCTGCAAGATCGTCATCGCTGGACAGATCAATGTGCTCTTCACGCAGAATGGCAGCAGGAGTCAATGTCTGATCAGTACTCTTGATGATTTTCTTTTTCTTCTCTGTCTTCTTGGAGATGCGTGAAAGATCTTCGGACTGCACACTATCTTCAGGAGGTGCAGTGGCCAGTGGCTTCACACGAGAAGCTTTTGGAGGTGCAGCTGATGATGAAGCCTTAGTTTTCTTGGGCTTCTGCGGCCTTGGAGGAGGAGCAGGGACTTCATCAGTATCAGCATCATTATCAGAATGATCCACTTTGGCACCTTGTACCAAGATGTATGAGATTAGGCCATCAAGGTTCGTGAAGGGGCCGATCTCATTTTCTTCAGCTTCACGTGCACCGTCATTACGGGGAGCCGAGGGACCAAGATTGAAGCCTAATCCCCATGACTTCTTGTTTTCCTTTGCCGATGCCTTTGCATACTGGAAGTTGCGCTTGAAGAGATTATCGTCACGACACCAGAGCAATGAGGATGGATCGGCATTTTCAGGCTGTGGTCCACGGACCATACAAGGATAGAATTCTTGTGCAATAGCTTCAGCTTTGTTCTTGGGGGGAAGGCCTTGATAGAGAATATCACCCCAAGGACTCTTGATAGCATTTTTCTCAGCGTACTCCTGGGTCACGAACTTGTACTTGAACCATTGTTCAGCCCAATAGCGTCGAATCCATTGGATTCGGGTCTTGCGCTGATTATAATCCTCTTCAGGATCTGTCTTATAGATTTCTGCGAGGTCATCAGGCAAATCTTTTGATGTTCCCCCTCGACGCTGTCTGCCACCCTTCCTTACTGATTTCTCTGCAGCCATAAACTTCAAACTGAAAGGTTTCAATATGTTCAAAGGCTTCAAGGGCTTTCGCTTGCTGGTCAAACAGGAACTAGCTTCAGGAGAGTTAATGTGTTGCTGTAAGAATTCTGCAAACGAATGCAGACTATGAGAACCAAGGGATTTTCCCACGGACATGTACCTGTGACAGCATTAGAGATGCGAGGGAAGGGGAAGAGGTCATATGCATTCTCAGAATTTTGAAGATAAATCAGTTTGAAGATATTTGACCTCATGTTGCGAAGACATTCACTTATATGTTGAGAGTTGGTTCCAGATTTGTACGAATCCGTGAATAAGTACAAGTGAGGAATCTAACTATATATGAAGCTTAAGTGAATATACTAGGCAGTATGAGATGCAGACAGAATAGATCTAACATTGTGTAGACCGAAACCAATTTTGGTGAATAGGATGAATCATTGCGGATCAAAAAGATGGTAAAAATAGAGTTATATTTACCACACGAAGAACTGAAGATGGGATGAATAGGAGACCGAGCAGTTCAATCCACCGTGCCCTAACTTGGCGACGGAGGACACCTACGGCGGCGGCGGAGAGGACGATGCCCGCGGCCGGCGTGAGGATGGCGTCGAAAAAGTCGCGGCAGCTAAGCGCTTCGTCGCCGGCGTCGTTGAGAGCTAGCGGTGGCGCTAGGGTTTTGACGAGGTGGAGAGGTGGAAGAAGGTTTTCTTGACCGCAGGGGACACATATTTATAAGTAGGTGTGTGGCATAGCGCAATTACGCAGGTGCCCCTGCCTGTTCACATCCGTGGGACACGTGGCAAGCATGCAACATACTCAGAGTTGTCCCACGTTCCCACGCCCGCCAAGTTTGTCGGATGGTTGTTCCGGCTTCTCCGAATTTCAACAATAAAGATGAATCATTTAAAAGGACTTGATGTTTGTCTCTGTGTCTTCTACTGACAAGGATGCAGAGAAGACATTTGACAGTTTCAATAGAATGCATATGATTTGGACAGATAGAGTTTGAGATAGAAAGCATAGAGAGATTAGGGTCCGATCACATTCACTTAGTTCAAAAGATTCACAAATGAAGACATAGCAATAAGTGAATGCTGTAGAGGACAGAATACTAGTATATATATGGGAAAGCAATCAATTCAACATAGTGAAGTAAATCATGAAGATAAGTTGAAAGTTGAAGACAAATCAAATGCGAATATATTCACCAATAACGCCATGAGTGAAACACTTCAAACCAAGAAATTTGGTGGTGGCGTTACCCACCGTATAGGAAGTATTAGACCCAGACACGGCGCACAATTATCGTGGCGCTCCGAAGTCAAATTCCATGTTAATGTATTCACACTCAGAATGTAAGTCTTCATTGATTGAAGATATACTTTACTTCGTGAGTTACACATCTAAGTCATCAACATGCATAAGTGTTAGGATGTGTGCCTGATCACAGGACATTTGAGGATTCCAAGATATTTAGCTCACATCGTAACTTGCAAAACCTTTTCTCATCCAAGGGCTTTGTGAAGATATCTGCCAATTGCTCTTCAGTGTTGACGTGAATGATGTCAATATCTTTCTTCATGACATGATCTCTGAGAAAATGATGAAGAATTTCAATGTGCTTTGTCTTTGAGTGTTGGACTGGATTGTTGGCAATCTTGATGGCGCTTTTGTTGTCGCAGAAGAGAGGGACTTGCTTCAGATTGATGCCATAGTCCTTGAGAGTTTGCTTCATCC
Organism: Triticum aestivum; assembly: GCF_018294505.1. Classification (NCBI taxonomy): domain Eukaryota; kingdom Viridiplantae; phylum Streptophyta; class Magnoliopsida; order Poales; family Poaceae; genus Triticum; species Triticum aestivum. The sequence goes on along the minus strand of NC_057801.1, from coordinate 358,484,188 downwards.
ACAGAAGCTGAGCGCAGCAAGATCCAGCAGCAATGTATTCAGATTCAGCAGTTGAGAGTGATACACAGTTTTGCTTCTTTGAAGACCAACAGACAAGTGATCGTCCCAGAAAGTGACATGTGCCTGATGTAGACTTGCGATCGACCTTGTCACCAGCATAATCAGCATCCGAGAATCCAACCAGATCAAATCTTGAGCCCTTTGGATACCATAATCCGAGTGTTGGGGTGTAAGCCAAATATCTAAGAATTCGCTTCACAGCTAAGTGATGCGATTCCTTTGGTGCCGCTTGGAATCGAGCACACATGCAAACACTAAGCATAATATCTGGCCTAGATGCACATAGGTAAAGTAAAGAACCAATCATGGAGCGGTATACCTTTTGATCGAACTCTTTACCATTGTCGTCGGGACCAAGATGGTGTTTGGCTGGCATTGGCGTCGTGTACCCTTTGCAATCTTGCATTCCAAACTTCTTCATACAGCCTTTGAGATATTTTTCTTGAGATATGAAGACGCCATTCATTTGCTGACGAATTTGAAGACCAAGGAAGAACTTCATCTCACCCATCATGGACATCTGATATTGCTCTTGCATCATGTATCCAAACTCATCACTATACTTTTGGTTGGTGTAGCCGAAGATAATGTCATCCACATATATTTGGCACACAAACAATTCACCATCATATGTCTTCGTGAAGAGTGTGGGATCGAGGGATCCAGGTTTGAAGCCTTTGCTCTTCAGGAAGTCTTTGATCGTATCATACCAAGCGCGAGGAGCTTGTTTGAGGCCATACAGTGCTTTGTTTAGTTTGTACACCATATCAGGATGTTTTGGATCTTCAAAGCCAGGTGGTTGAGCAACGTACACTTCTTCTTCAATCTTGCCGTTGAGGAATGCACTCTTCACATCCATTTGATATAGCAAGATGTTGTGATGATTAGCATAGGCTAGCAGTATGCGAATAGCTTCAAGCCTTGCTACAGGAGCAAATGTTTCATCAAAGTCAATTCCTTCAACTTGAGTATATCCTTGAGCCACAAGACGTGCTTTGTTTCTGACGACTTGACCATGCTCATCTTGCTTGTTTCGATATATCCATTTAGTGCCAATAATGTTATGCTTGTGAGGGTCAGGGTGCTTGACAAGTTTCCAAACATTATTCAGCTTGAACTGTTGAAGTTCTTCTTGCATGGCTTGAATCCATTTAGGTTCCATAAAGGCTTCGGCAACTTTCTTGGGTTCTGATATTGATACAAATGAAAAATGCCCACAGAAATTTGCTAACTGTGTTGCTCTTGAGCGAGTAAGTGGACCAGGTGCATTGATGTTATCAATTATCTTCTCAGTCTGTACTTCATTTGCAACACGAGGATGAACTGGACGAGGACCTTGCTCATGCTGATCATTGTCATCATTGGGAGGATTGTCTTCGGTCTGAGCATTGTCTTCAGGTTGGTTTGGTGTATAAATGATAAGTTCCTCTTCAGGCTGTGCTTCAGAAGGCATGATTTCACCAGTTCCCATTAGCTTGATAGATTCGCTGGGAGGAGCTTCATCTAATGTGCTTGGCAAGAGCTCTCATTGTGAACCATTGGTTTCATCAAATCGCACGTCCACAGTTTCAACGATTTTGTAGTGAAAGAGGTTGAAGACTCTGTAAGAGTGCGAGTCCTTTCCATAACCGAGAATGAAGCCTTCGTGAGCTTTAGGTGCAAATTTTGACTTGTGATGGGGATCCTTGATCCAGCACCTAGCACCAAAGACTCTGAAGTAGCTGACATTTGGCTTCTTACCAGTGAAGAGCTCATAGGATGTTTTGCTCAGAAGCTTGTGGATGTAGACACGGTTGATGATGTGACATGATGTATCAATAGCTTCAGGCCAGAACTTTCTTGGTGTCTTGTACTCATCGAGCATTGTTCGAGCCATCTCAATGAGGGTTCTGTTCTTGCGCTCTATAATGCCATTTTGCTGAGGTGTGTATGGAGCAGAAAACTCATGAGTGATTCCCATTGTATCCAAATAAAGATCAAGCCCAGTATTCTTGAATTCAGTGCCGTTATCACTTCTGATATGCTTGATCTTGACGCCATAATTGTTCATGGCTCGATTGGCGAATCGTCTGAAGACATCTTGTACTTCAGTCTTGTAGAGAATTATGTGCACCCATGTGTATCTTGAGTAGTCATCAACAATAATGAAGCCATAGAGACAAGTTGTTGTTGTGAGGGTAGAGTAGTGAGTAGGGCCAAATAAGTCCATGTGTAGCAGCTCGAAGGGTTGAGATGTCGTCATGATTGTCTTCGAGGGGTGCTTCGCCCTAGTCATCTTTCCAGCTTCACAGGCACCACACAAATGATCTTTCTTGAACTTGACACCTTCGATGCCTATGACATGCTTATTCTTGACAAGTGTGTGTAAGTTCCTCATGCCAGCATGCCCCAGCCTCTGATGCCAGAGCCAGCATTCTGAAGCTTTTGCAAGAAGACATACGGCAAGCTGTGGACCTGCTGAGAAATCTACCATGTATAGATCATCTTTCCTATACCCTTCAAAGACTAGAGACTTGTCAGATTCCATTAGTACAAGGCAATGATATTTTCCAAATAGCACAATCATGTTTAAGTCACAAAGCATTGAGACAGACATTAAGTTGAACCCAAGGGATTCAACAAGCATCACTTTATCCATGTGTTGATCCTTCGAGATTGCAACTCTACCTAGACCCAATACCTTGCTTTTACCAGTGTCAGCAAATGTGATTTGACTCTTGTCGGATGGACGTAAGGTTGAGTCCATGAGAAGACTTCGATCACCAGTCATATGATTAATGCATCCGCTGTCGATAACCCATTCTGAAGCACGAGGTGTCATACCCTACAGTGTAGTTAGGAGGATAGGCTTCACAAGGTATGTTGTGAAGCATAAGCATTTGACGTACACTAGGATTATCACAGCTTAGATCAAGGTTAGAACACACAGTATGACAGGTAAACGATTCGTATGTGGAATACATAGTAAGTCATTTTATCGAGCGTCCCTTAATGTGTTTTAGGTCCCCAGCAATAGTATCGGACGCCTTTGATTGCTGGCTGGAGACCATATTCTGCAAAAGAGAGTTAATTCTTCTTCACCACCCACATCTTCAGGGGTGACTTAGAAGCAATGAGTCTAAGTGCAGCATCTGAGAATTTCGGCTTTGAAGTGTTGGAAATATGCCCTAGAGGCAATAATAAAAGTATTATTATATTTCAATGTTCATGATAAATGTCTTTTATTCATGCTATAACTGTATTATCCGGAAATCATAATACACGTGTGAATACTTAGACCACAATATGTCCCTGGTGAGCCTCTAGTTGACTAGCTCGTTGTGATCAACAGATAGTCATGGTTTCCTGACTATGGACATTGGATGTCGTTGATAACGGGATCACATCATTAGGAGAATGATGTGATGGACAAGACCCAATCCTAAGCATAGCATAAAAGATCGTGTAGTTCGTTTTGCTAGAGCTTTGCCAATGTCAAGTATCTCTTCCTTCGACCATGAGATCGTGTAACTCCCGGATATCGTAAGAGTGCCTTGGGTGTATCAAACGTCACAACATAACTGGGTGACTATAAAGGTGCATTACAGGTATCTCCAAAAGTATCTGTTGGGTTGACACGGATCGAGATTGGGATTTGTCACTCCGTATGACGGAGAGGTATCTCTGGGCCCACTCGGTAATGCATCATCATAATGAGCTCAATGTGACCAAGGTGTTGGACACGGGATCATGCATTACGGTACGAGTAAAGTGACTTGC